>NC_056751.1:107066915-107138061 GCF_019279795.1 Protopterus annectens | reverse complement strand
CATGTTTAGACAGTTAAGAAAAGAAAATGTAAATTCTTCTTTCTTGAGGAAAGTGAAAATGTAGATGTCATGCTTTTGTTTTTCATAATGAGGTATGACATGCAGAAAGTTGATATTTTAGGTGGTAAGTTGCTTACAAGCTGTTTTATTTCAGGGCCCAATGTGTGATCTACTCTGGTCAGATCCTGATGATCGTGGTGGATGGGGCATCTCTCCTCGAGGTGCTGGTTACACCTTTGGACAAGATATTTCTGAAACATTCAACCATGCTAATGGTCTTACTTTGGTATCCCGAGCTCATCAGCTTGTAATGGAGGTACGTATATATACAGCTATGTAGAATCTGAAATGTTTTGCAGAAAACTGCAAATTTAAAGCATCATTACAGGTATGTAGCTAGCTTGTTTAGGGAAGAGTAGGCATTGAGAAGGTGATTTACAGAAGCTTTGTATTTTGTAGGTAATGTAAATTTCTCTGCAAAAAATCTGTAGTTCCACTTGCGTACTTTAGTGTTGTCTTACAGCATTATAAATGATGTAAGTATGGCTTTTCATCCTACACTGTGTTGCTAGCAGTAACAGCATTGGACTGAACTCTGCGTTGATTTTTTAGGTGGCAGTTGAACATCATTATTGATAGTTACAGCACAGTAGCTCAGCACTTGGCATTAGTGCCTCACAGCACTTTTGTTCTGTGGCTTGGTTTCTTCCATGGGTTTCTTCTGTGTGCTGTTGTTTTCCCTGTGTCCAAATTGTTTATTATGGGTACACCAGCTTCCTCCCTCATCCCAAAGACATGCCGTGGGTGAACTTACACTCTGAATTCCTTTTTAAGCATGCATGGGTACGTGCAAATGTGTGTACTTGCACATTCCTGTTCTGTAATTGGCTGGCATCATATCCAGTCTTGCTGTCTCTGCTTTGTACCTGCTGTTTGCCAGGATAGACTCCAGCTCCCCTTCAACCTTGAATTACATAAATCTGATATTGGAGAACGAATTATTTTTACATTTGTCAAGAGTTTTCTTTTTATCCAGTTGTGGACATGAGAAGCTGGGCACCAACCAACTCCTTCATGATGATGTACAAGGGCAGATTGCTGATTGACATTTCTGTGCACAATTAAAATTGATAGATTTCTAGAAGCTCATTCCTTCACCCCCAGTCAAAAGAATGAAAAAAATTAAGCAGAAACGGAAACCCCACTTGGTAAGTATGAAATACCTAGTAGTCTGGTTACATGCCTTTTCAGGACAAACAATTCTTCCCTATAATGCAAAGCTGTGTTTTAAATCCCGTATGCAAACAGTTGATACAAGTAATCCATCAAATTATTACTTAAAATGAGTAAACCTTTTAAAATCAAATTCACTATTAAGATTAAATGAGTAGGGCATTCAGTTGAAAAAATGTAAAAAAACACTAAGTATATAATTTACATCTATTCCATTCTTGTAATAGAGAAAAATGATTTTAGCATAGTAAATGTTAATAGATAGTTCCATGTATGATCCGCCGTTGTGCTGCTTCATTTACAGTGTTTCTCTTATTTTTCTGCATGCACAGTCTAAATTTCCTTGTGTGTGTGTGTGTGTGTGTGTGTGTGTGTGTGTGTGTGTGTGTGTGTGTGTGTGTGTGTGTGTGTGTGTGTGTGTGTGTGTGTGTGTTTAGAGCTCCAGATCTAGATGGGTGGAGAGAGAGAGAGGGAGGTGGGGAGATGTGCATTTTTTTGTCTTTATATATTTAAATAGTTATTAGTCTATCCACAAATATTACAAGCTGCTAAACCATTACAGGGTATAATACCCTGCGCTAATGTCCTTTGCATTTCTTTTGGTTTCCTTTCAGAGTTGATGTGTGATAATTTAAGTTATTACCCATGTTACGTGAAACTGCAGGAAGAAATTAAACCATTATTTAAGTAAGGATTTTCTTGCATCACAGCCAGCTTTCTTTTATTGTAGACAACAAAGTTTGCATTCCTTTACTGTAGACAACAAGGAAGACAAATACTTTATCACAAAATGTATTTTTTTTTACTTTTAAAGAAATACTTGCATCAAACATGCGAGTCTAACCATTTTTGTCTGTGTACTTTCCTTTCTTGTCTGTATGAGAAGCTTGGAAGTGAACATCTGTTAAAAATTGTTTACCCTAATTTGGTTTCTGAAAGCAGTAAGATTACAAGTTGCCGTCTGGTCTGATAGTTGAAAATGTAGCATACATGGGATCACAAGAGAGTTTCAGTGGTGTCTTAAACTTCTGTATTTAAAAGATCACTGCCTCTGGAGCACTTGCTGCCTTTCTACCATCCTTAGTGTGGGATTTCCAGTGGCGGCACAACCAGATTGCCCTGTACTAAAAACTGCACATACATGTTCTTCTTTGGATTACTGTTACAGTAGTGCAAAGCTGTACGAGACACATCTTGCCAAGGCTGTCTGGCATCTAGCCAGAATGCTAAAGCATTTGGATGCCTTTGCACACAAAATGTATGCATGTTAAAGCATGAAGGCATGGTGGTATAAACTGTACGGGTGCCAAAATTTCAGAACTCTGTTGCTGTTGAAGCTTTTAATTAGACTTGCTGTCACCTGAGCATCTTTGGTGTTATTGGACAGTTTGCAGCTAAAGATTTAGGGATAGATAAATATCCCCTTGGAGACCTGTCCTTTTTTTTTCACTGAATAGTTCTGTGTTATTGAGTTGTATATCTGTCAGGAGAAATGCATATGTGACAGGCAAATACTGTACAAGGACTCCCACACAACCCATACTTTCTACATTGGAAAAAGTCATGACATCGGTTCAGTGACCCTTTTTAGTCATTCACTTCAAAAGTAATTAGTAGCTGTATATACCTGGACATATACATTTACGGAAGTAGTGCTCTGATCAGTGCAGACTAATTTCTAGGTTTAGCCTAGGTGAAATAAAAGTATTTCACAAGCAAAAAAGTCAGAAATGTAAGCAATAATAGTGTAGTACTTGCATTAGTTTCCATTATGGTTCAACCTTTAGTAATTCTATAAGAGGAGAAGAGTAGTGGAATGGAAGTAGGGATATTGTGTTAGGTGATAGGTCTTGTGTAGAAGCAGGAACATTTGGCGTGGATGAAGAGGTTTTTCAAGTTGTATTCTGAATTGTTATTTAGATTAATGGGAAGAGCTTATCTGAGATTAGGTTCCTCGGGTTAATTGCATGTGCGGTGCTGTGGTTTGGTTCTAGGGGAGTAGTGTCCCTGGTTGTACTAGGTCTTTTCATGAAGTTAGCTGCAGTGAGAGTAAATGTCTGGAGTGAGAGTAGCTTGAAGAGCTGGGCTCCCTAAAAGTAGGTTAACTCTGTTTTTTGTATAACTGTTTTTTTTTTTAGGGTTATACATTAGTGCTGATCACAAACTCACCCTTTTTCAGTTTCTCCGTCTTTTGGGTTTTTAATACCATGACGGGAATGGAACCCATTCCTAAGTCAAGGTGTGATTAAAGTTCATGAAATTAGTACTGTTTCAGTGTTTGATGTTAGCCAGAAGTACTCTTTGCAGCACCCACAGTGTGCCCAGTAATGACTCCTGCAATTCGTGCAAAGTTAGATGTATTGGTAAAACTTCTAAGTACGATTGTAAATTCTTTTTTGCTCCTACTACTATTGGAACTGTCTGGGTATCCTCATTTCTGCCTGCAAATCCTCCTGGTATTTCATGACCGTCTCTATCTCTCTATGCATAAGACACTGTAGACAATGGGTGTAGCAATTTCAATGATCAATGATACTTTTGTCTTTTCACGGACTGCTATATCTGGTTTTCTCGCATCTGTTTTTTGAATGGTTGATAATGGGTGATCCCTTGTGATGTAAACGTCATCATTTTCTATAATGCTTTGTGGCTCATGTTTCCAGTGTTTTTCAGCTACCTCAGTATTATAATGTTTGCATAATCCCCAGTTCAACAGTCTTGCCAAATTATTATGCCTTTCAGTTTACAGTCCTCCTACCAGTAGCGTATCACAACCAGCAACAAGGCATGTGACTCTTTCCCATTATGTTTTACAAAATCTACATTTGTCTGTTTGTCCCACATGTTCAATCGTCTTTGAAAACTGCAATGTATGTAGTCCACTGTCTTGGGCCAGCAATATTAACCTTTTGTGTTTTCATTTAAATTTGCCCCTCCTTGACCATTTCTGCATTCGATCCTGATCAACATGAGGTTGTTCCAAGAGTTTTCTATACTTGCAACTATATTTATGCATTTCCCACATTTCTTGCCTTCTCATCTGATCCTTCACCTTGTATCCTTTTGTTTTTTGGCACATTCAGTTGGTGCCTGACTTTTATCTACTTAGCGTTTGATTTCCATTCCTGCTTGACGCTGATGTGCTTTTGGCTAAACTAAGCAGATAAGTCATCTTAGACTTGCTCATGTTTCAAAACTTTCACTACATTTGGATCTTGTGAGGTCAGCAGATGTGTATGCAGTCCCACGATTACAGATCTATACATGTAATCAGTTTCAAGGAGGCCCATACCTCCTTCGGAACATGGAAAATGTAATCTTGGTATGCACTGATTTTTATAAATCATTTTAGCATGAAGCATCCTTTTCCTGTCCAATACCTTTTGGGCCAGTGAATCACTCCAAAACTATATGTTAGGACAGAAACCGCAAATTGGTTTATAACTTGGACTTCATTCCTCGCTCTTTTCAGTATTAATTTGTCTTCTAAAATATTCCTTACTAAGTTTTAATCACATTTGTTCATGTTTTGTTCCTTCATCAGTTCGTAGATATTTATACACTCCCTCTTGCTCAAGTTCTTTTAGCATAGGATCATAGGAAGCTACTAGGGTAATGGCCCTAGGGCCCTTACAAGCCTAGCCAAGTTCTACCCTTGTTTCCACGATCAGCACCTGTTGCCCTTGTCCAAGAGAGAGACAGCTGGAACCCCGGTGTGAATTTATGGTTACCTGTCCAGTCATCAAGATCGCACTTGAAGAGGTCCAAAGAGGTGCTCTGCTTGACATGAATTGGTAGTCTTTTTCCATAGATGCAGTAATCTCTGGGAGACAGATCTGTCCTTCCGGCAGGTTCTGTTAATGTCACATAACATTTTAAGTTCTTTAGAGCAAGTGCCAACCTTTGGACTTGCGGATATGCAGCATTTCATATAAAGCAGAGTCCGAGATTGCCTTATACGCAAGGCAGAGATCGCCTCTGAGTAGTCTGTATGAAATGAAGTAAAGCAACAGTGGGTTCACCCAATCCACATAGGACAGATGCCGAATATTTTGATTTCTCCTTGTGAGGAACTTTTATAGTCTCTCCAGTTGGTGCAGGTGCTTGGAAAGGTACATACCAAAAGGGATGTTGTACTCCATTATTGGCCTGATGAGGGAAGAGTACCTGGGGGTTTTAACTTTTTTTCTGGAGGCAGTGCTCTTATGAGATGAGCAATATAGAATGCCTTTCTTACCGCTGTGGAGGCATGGTGATCAAAGATAAGGTTGCTGTCAACCTGTGTGCCCAGGTCTCTCACCACTGAGTGCATGTTTAGGGTGTTTCTGTTGATGTAGTAGTTAGCAAGAACATCACTCTTCCCAAAAAGGATGATGATGCATATTTTTGCATTGCGTTTAAGGCAGTGACTTTAGCACCAATCATTTGTTTAACAGCCTCTTATAGGGTATTGACATAATTTGGGGATTCTGACTGCTCCCAGTTTGCAGTCAGCAGACTGTCAACCACAGACCTGTAGTTTTTGCTTATACTTCAGAGAAATAGATTCTGAACAGTACAGGTCCCAGGACTGATCCCTGTGGAACGCCACTTGTTACAGGTCTGCTGTTGGAGGCGGATTCCCCTATTTTGACTCTATGGGGTCTATTGGTGAGTCAGTTAGCAACCTGCCTGATGATGTAAGGGTTGATGCCTAGCTGGGTGAGTTTGTCAGTAATGTCTGAGGGGAATCGTGTCAAAAGCCTTGGCCAAGTCCAGGTAGGCTGTATGCACAGTTTTCCCCTCTTCCAGGGCTCTACTGACTGTCTTGATGTCCACTAATTTTAACAGGCAGGATTTCCCTTTGACAGATCAAAACTGAGTAAGGTCAGGTGTTTGGAGATTATCTATATCTTTAAGGTCCGTGATGATTCGCTCCATGACCTTGCAGGTAAGGATAGGCAGGCTAATAGGTGTGTAGTTCCCGGAGTCGGTGGAAGCACCACCCTTGTGCAAGGCAGTAATGGTGGCCTTTTTCCATTCAGCTGAGATGAAGCTAGTGCTTACTCTGTAATTGAAGAGTACCTAATGGTGTTGCTAATTCTTGTTGGAACCCATGTAGGATGCAGCATGGGATGTTCTCTGGTCCCATAGAGGCTGTGTATTTAGCCTTAGAGATGGCATTTATGACCTGTTCTCTAAAGATATAAGGTGGGGGACAGGTGGAAGGAACGTCGTGGGGGTATGTGTGGTGGGGACAGGGCAGTGAAGTTTTCACTGAACCTTTTGGCCAACAGGTTTGCCATGTCCACAGGTTTAGTGTATGTGGTATTAATACCAGTTCGGTACAAATCTTGAGTCTTACCTTTTAAGCTACGACTGTAACTGAAGAATTCCTTATGGTCCTCCTTAATTGAGGACACTAATTTGTACTCGTAGTTAGCTTTGGAGGACTTCACAAGAAGTCTTATTTGCTTGTTTAAGCTGACAAGGAAGTTTTTCCAGTTTAGGGCGTGCTCCTTCTTACTTTTGAACAGCAATTTCTTCCTTTTATTGTAAAGCCTGTTAATGGAAGTTGTCCACCAGGCAGTATTGCTCTTCCTTGAAGTGCTTGTTTTTGTCCTATCTGGTATCGCTGCATCAATGTATTTGTACATGAGTTTATAAAAAGCATTTGTGTAGGACTCTGCATAGTTGCCAGTTCCATTTGAGGGGGAGGTGCAGTGAACCTATTTATACCGTCCCTTAGAAGGATGTAATCTGTTTTGGAGACGTTTTTTAGTTGCTGTTGGGCAGTATGATACTTGCTTCGAATTAGACTGAATTGTGGTCAGATCTGATGAGAGAAGACCTTACAGTGGGGGTGCTATATCAGTCCCCCATACTGGTAAGCACCAGATCCAAGATGTTGGTACCCTTAGTTGGGGTGGCCACCAGCTGGTCCAGGGCATTGGAGTGAATGAACTTAGAGTCTTTGGGTAAGTGAATTTGACCACGAGTAATTTACCCAGTCAATAGATGGGTAATTTAAGGTTGCACAGAACCATGTTGATTGGATGCATCTTGATGGATTCCAGTAGATCCAAATAGCAGAGTGGATGTCCTGATTCATGGAAGGGGTTCCATAGCTGGCAATGACCTGAATAGATGTCCTACCAACGATTAGTTGCACCTGAAGTGGCTCCAGGGAATCTTATTGTTTAACCAATCTGGAGGTGTATTTATCTTTAATGAATATTGATACTGTCTCCTTTAGTTTTCACACCTTCTGTTTGTGGTTTGAACATGTGGTATGAGGTGTAACCTGCTATTGCCAGGGCACTCTCCACTCCCTTGAACCGGGTCTGTGTGACTGCACAGATGTCAGCATCTTTCAAGGTGAAGACTGCTTCCAGTGAGTGCAGTTTCATGCTGGGACTCCTGGCATTTAACAGCATAACCCTGAGGTTGTTTTTAATAAAATTTTACGTCTGGAATTTTGTCCTTGTGACATTGCCTAAAAAAGGCACTGAGGGTGACGAGCCTTTCCCAGTAGCCGAAAGGGGGTGACCAATGAAGACCATCTCTGGCAAAGCATTGAGGTCTGTCGATCATGTCATCCCAGGCTGGCAAACTGGATCCCCTTAGAATAACACCATAAACCAAGCCAATCGTAAAGTCAGTGATTTTCTGTTTATATTGTGGTATCATCCTAGGTGAACGTAATATGCTGCTCAAGGCTAGGGACATACCTGCCTGTGAGACACAATCAGATAGCTCAGTCATGTTGTCCAGGAAGGTACATCTCATGTCATTCACACCAGCATGTACTATGACTGAATCATAATTGTACTTGTTGAGAGACTTGAGTGCCTCCATGATCTGACGACTCATGGCACCAGAAAGAGCTTGACCGTGACTTTCTCCTTGTTCAGCCTGGTGAGGGGATGTCTGTGTCACTGTAGAGTCTGCTACGACTAAGGTATTTGTAGTAGATGTGTGTTGCCTTATGGTCTTTGATAGTGAGACACTTGTGCTTGTGTCATTGGGTATTGTGTATTTTGGGTGATATGGTTGGTTTAGTATGCATGTCTTTCGGAGGTTTGTGGTGTTTAGGTAGATTTTTTTTTTGTGAATACCTCTGCATATGGTGGTTTATGTGTATGCTGTGTGTCATGAGTGGGAGTTGTGGTAGGTGGGCTGACAACCCACTCTATATTGCCATCTGTTGTGCAAGAAAGCTGCTGTTCCAGATTGATAATGTGGGTGCATATCTTACAAATGGTACAGGAATGATTTAGAAGTAAGGGGTTATCCGTATACATGAGGCAGTTGCTACACTGGCTCAGTAGACGCATGCCAACCAGTCTGGTAGGAGAAAAGGGGGGAAACTTAATGATTCATGGTCCTACGAGGAATCTCGGTCTGGCTATAAGAGTTGGAGGGAATACAGCCAGGGACAGGTGTTAGGTTTAGGTATGAGGATCTCTGGTTTAGGTAATATTTGCGAGGCTAGAGAGCAGGTGTCTGTAACCGGCAATCCCTCTGCACAGTAGTGGGAGATGTTGCGTGATGTGCAAAAATGCGCAAACAAATACAAACCAGTTAAAATATAGGCTTTTTAAAGCAGCAAACAGGAAACTGTGTTCAAATTATCGAATCAAAATGCCCTAAACACAGCTATGCAACACTACCTCTAGTTAGATCAGTCCAAACTGTACCTTCCTCCTAGGAGGGCACAGGGGGGCTTCTCCAGACAAGGGAATAACTTTTTTGCAAGCTCCAAAGGTCACACACTGTGCTAGATTCAGCAAAAACTAAACCTAGTCTATGGTAGTGTTTTTCAAGTGCAACAAACAAGTAAAATGAGCAATAATTACAGCTGCAAGAGTAATTTAGTTAGGCAATCTAAAAAAAAATGCATTAAAATACAGTTGCACAGTTTAAACAGGTATGCAGCAAATATTTTAGTTAATCCAAGTGCAGAAAATAGTTGAAGATGAGCACTTTTCTTTTGTAGTCTCTCAGCAGGTATTTGAAATACAGCACAGCAAGGGCAGAAGGCCCAACTCTCCCTGCAGCTTTGAACAAACAAGCACAATCTGGTTCAAACACAGGCTTATTAAAGCAGAAAAACAAACAGCCAAAGTTCAAGTTATCCAGTGAAAACACACTAAACAGAGCCCTGCAACATTAACTCTAGCTAAATCACTCCAAACTGTACCTTCCTCCCACGAGGGCATGGGGGGGGGGGTCACCAGACAAAAAACTGTTTTACAAGCTGCAAAGGTCGCAGACAGGAGTAGATTAAACAAAAACCTGAACCTAGTCTATGCTAGTGTTTTTCAAGTACAGCAAACAAGTAAAAATGAGCAAAATAAACACATGAACATTAATTACAGTTATAAGAGGAAGGCAATTAGCATACAGTCTAAAAAAATGCAGTAAAATGCAAAATATCACATTCTTGTCCCAAACTGATGTTTTCTTGGTGCTGCAGCTTTCTTGCTTTAAAGATTGCTGTTGCACATTTATCAAGAACAAATGACATAGCTGAAAACATTTTGACCACTTGCATTTGTGCTTTCAGTTCCTCATCTAATGAACTATACAGTTTTTAAATCCTCTACAAAAAGATGAGGCGTCTTTACCCTTTAGGTCACAGCTACAGTCTAGTTCCCAGAAAATAATCTGTTATGTAGACAGCTTAATGGGTTAAGGACAAGACAAATGAGCAGTGCCGACAGTCACCCTGGAATATCTCCCTTTAAATTTTACCCTTGGAGTAATAATTTGTCCTTTATCGTAGCTTAACTACAAAGTGCTTTGCCACTGTTTCATGGTCTCTGTAATGTAATCAGTCAGTGTAGGGTGCGTCTTGTACATTTTAAGCACCCTTATCCATGAATGTGGGAAACTGGCAAATGCTTTTTTATAGTCTGTCCATGCCATACTTGGATTCTTCTCCTTTTAACAGTTCTCCATTATGACTTTAACCAAATGATCCTTAGTTCCATATGACTTTATTACCCTTTTGTTCTGTTGCCATAATTGACTTTTCTTCTAAATGAAAATAAAGTCCGTCAGTACCAGTTCCAGTGTATAGTTTATACATATCATCAGAAGGAAAATTATTAGTCTGTAATTTTTAGTATAGCTTGCAGGTTCGCTCTTAAGTAGTATTGTTTTTCCTGTTAACCAGGCTGGTGTCTGTTCGGGGTGTGCTTATAAGTAGTTCTTTCTCGTGGCAAAATCCTTGTGCAAAGATGTTAATACTTTTAGCTAAAAGTTAAGTACTGCATCTGGGCTTGGGGTTTTCCAGTTAGGAGTTTTTCTTAACTTTGTTTTAATCTCTCTGCCCGTTGCTTCATCCCATTTGATATCCTGTACATATGAACTTTTTTCTTTCTTTTACTACTACTATTAATTTAGCATCTTTATATTCCACAGGATCTTTATAGATATTTCTCCAAAATGTGTCTGTTTCTTGTTTTTTTGGTGGTGGTCCAATTCCTTTTGCCTAGTTTCCCAGTTCTCCATAAGACTTTTTTGGGTTATGGTTATTTTGTACTTTTCCTTCATATTTATCTACGTATCTTCTAAGTTTTTCTACTTGTGTTGATATTTTATTTGCTATAGTGCACGATAGATCCTTATCTGTTATAATACTGCATGTTGCTTTTATCACGTCTTTCTGAGCATTTTTGTTGCTTTGTTCCCTCTTTTTTATACTCTTCTAACAGTGACACTTGTCCTAATTGCTTTATAGTTTTAGGTTCATAGGTTCATAGGTTCATACTAGGCTATCTGCCCGAGGGCATTTACAAGCCTAGCCCATAGTTTATTTTTTTTTCTTTCTTTTTTTTTTAACATTAGCCTGTACAGGAAAATAAATTAAGGGATAAAAGGGAACAGTGTCCTTTTCCACAACAAAATAAAGTGTCCCAGAACAAAGACTGTTGTAATAAGATACCATGACACAAATTACAACCGAAAAAAAACAAGTTTCACAGTTAGTTATGGCCAGCCAATATAAATGCTTGCAGTACTACTACACTGAAGACCCTTCCTATGGTAAGAGAGCTCGGGCTCATGGAACAAGTTGCCATATTCTCTGGTGCTGAGGAGAGACACCTGTCACTGAGAACTTGCTACAGTTCTTAATTTAGTTAGTGAGTCCCTGGCACATGTACTTTCCAAAGGCCAGTTATAGAATGCCACAAGAACTGCAGAGGTGTGAAACTTCTTTCAACTAGAATTCCAACATGCTTGGTTAATTTTGACTAATACAACAATTTACAGTTCAAAGTCAGACAACTTTGGGAATTGCTTTAATACTCTGGTTAAATCTAAAATAGACAGTCTTTAAATAAAAGCACAGTAGCCTAAGATGTACATCTTTTCACTCACGGAGATGGGGCATATTTATGTTTTGGTATAGTATGCAACCTCAGACAAGACTTCAATAGTACCAGTGTGCTTTTAGCAATATAAAAGATGCTGTTCCTCCTATGCAAAGGATTCCTTTGCAGTCTGCAATCAAGTCCTCTTAACTTGATGAAACCTTCTAGTCAGAGGCAGATAGAAATAGAGGGTACTACATCAGGAAAAGAGCTCCAATGCTGCCTGGAACTATGTGCACAAAGTTGTCTTTGTGTTTTCTTTTTCTGCAGCTGTTTATTTAGGATCCTCAATTGTTCCCTTACTGAGGTCTGTCATTTTGGGGTATTTTACTTTCTTCTGGTCAAGTTCATTCTGTGCCCATAACAGGAGTTTAAGTAACGGGAGTAGATTCACGGTTTTCATAATCCAAGATAGCTTGGTTGACTTCACTCCATACCTTTTGCCTCTGCATCATGTTAAGCAGATCTCCAAACGGAGACTCCTCAGGGTTGTCAAAGGCAAGAAGAGCCAATGTCCTTTCCATTTCAGTCAGGCACTCCCGACTCTCCTCTCCTTGCTCAGCTAGTTGTGTCTGGGCAAACGTTCGATCAGATGCTGTTGCTGAAGATGGAAGTATAGATAACGATTAGTGTCCAGTAGCTCAGGATGAAGGCTGTTTATCAGTGCAATGGCTTCTTGGATCTGTCCTTTCAGAATCATCTCTCAAATTTTTATCCGCTCATCCAGAGACTCCAAGTCAACATTAGGCTCAATCCCAGATTCCATCCGGAATTTTTCTGCCGCCTCTTTGAATCCCTCTGTTACCAGATAGTTCATAATGAGTCTGTTCATGTCTGCTCTCTGGATATGCAGATTGTTGAGCTTTTCCATCCACTCATCTTTGGAAATTTCCTCAGGCTTTTCAGCATAACTCATTCTGTAAAGTGCCTACTGGTTCTCCATCTTTTCTGATTGTTTTTCCTGTGCACTACAACTCCCCTGCCCCCTACATTTATCTCTACCTAGACACCCCCCCCCCTCACTACCACTCAATTCTTCTCTGATGATGTGAGGTATGGCCAGCTGTGCCAGGAGAGGTAGGACAGTGGATGTGTAATGTATGCCAGCATAGCTAGCTGGAGTTTTGTAAGGAATTATGCCATTTGTATATCAAACTGATTTGTACATATGCGGGTGTTGAAAAACATATTTGTAAAGTTGCTTGTGTTAAAATTTACCAACAGTGGGTCCTGCTGGCAGGAAAAGAAATGTACCTGTATGTCGGTCTATATGGTAGCTATTTATTGAAATTAATAAATTGTAACAGAGGACACTGGAAGGGAAGAAGTTAATCTCAGTCAGCTAACTTTGAAAAATAGTTTGAAATTTAAATTACTTGGTATAAGCCATAAAGATTGTATCTCACAGGTCTCAATGCAACCAGAGACAACAATTCTGTACTAGCAAGCCTTCTGCATTGTGTTTAGCAGTGAACTAATTGCCACCCTGGAAGGGTGGAAGTTTTGAAATGGTTTTATGGCTTGCAGATGCTGTAACACATCTTGGCAAAGCTATGTGTGGCTGTGTGTGTTAACATATATGTGCGAGATTCTGCTTCCGTTTCTAGTAAAGGGGGGGTTAGTTTGGGAGCCAGAGTCCGATGACCAGCTGTATGTGATGTCATTCCATAATCCAGGACTAAAATGTTCTAATACTAGATGAAACTGAAGTCTCAGGACAGTGTGGTTTTGAAACCTGACAAGAAGACCATTCATCTACTTCATTTTGCCTTGCTGTAGTAAGTAACCAGGGAATAGTACTACTATAGATTAATAAGGAAAATATAGAGAGATTAGTGAAGTACTGTTTTTCTGTATCTGTGTGAATCCATTAGTCTGTGTTTTTAATATTTCCTGTGATTGAAACTCTAGTGTTTGCTGAAAATAGATGTTCACTGTTTTCATGTTTTTATTATTAAATGTATTTAAACTTTCCATTGTGGCTTGTTCTTTATTGAATATTTTATCCTTTGAGAGTACCTTATATTTGGTTACACTCTGGCTGCTCCTGAAAACCTTACAAATGGTAGTGTTTGACCAATGCAGTATTAGTATTTTCACTCGCTATAGCTGGGTAGCCTTGGAAGAGCCTTAGAGTAGCTGGCCTTAGAGTGTCTGATGGCAATAACTACCTTATAGTCTGAGCAGAGGGTCATAGCTAGTAAATCTGTGCAAGCCTTCCTCAGGTGTGTATCTGAAAATGAAATCTGTGTGTCAGCTGCTTGGAGCAGGGACACAGAGCACTAATTTTAACAGAGTGAGAGTGGTGGAGGACTTGGCTTTGACACTCGGCTGGGCTGATGACTCAACTCTACAGCTGTGCCAGTGGTGAGTCTTATTGGGGGCCTAAGAGAGAGAAACCTATACCCCAAACATAGTGTGCTCCCTGTGTGCTCTTAAGGGACATTGCAGTTGGTGCATGATTGATGGAAATGCTTTATCTGTTTTTGTTCCAAGTGAACATCCCTTATCAGTGTCTGTGATTACAGGCCCGGAAGAGGGGTCACAACTTCCATGATGGCATTTGATTTTTCCCCTTCCTTTCCCTTGCTATCCTGTGTTCTTGTGGTAAGACTTTATTAGTTTAGCTGCACAGTAATGTATCCTATTTATTTGTACTTTTTAATTTCTCCAAATCTTTTGGGTTTCTAATACCATAATGGGAATGGATGCCATTCCTAAGTCAAAGTACAATTAAACGTAAATTTCAGCCAGTAGTGCTCTTTGCAGCACCCCCAATGTGCCCAGTAATGAGGACTCCTGCAATTTGTGCAGAGTTACATACTTTGGTAGCATATCTAAATATGATTGTAGACTCTTCTTTATAAGACCTGTTGCTCCTACTACTATTGGAACTGTTGGAGTGTTTTTCTTCCACATTGCTGTCATTTGTGCCTGCAAATCCTGATATTTTATGACTTTGTGTGTCTCTACGCAGGACACTGTAGTCACTGAGTGTGGCGATTTCAATGATCAGTGCTACTTTTGTCTTTTCCTGGACCACTATATCTAATTTTCTAGCATCTATATTTTGAATTGTTGGTAATGCATGACCCCATGTGATGTAGAATTCTTCATTTTCTATGATGCTTTGTGGCTCATGTTTCCAGTGTTTTTCAGCTACCTCAGTAATATAATGTTTGCATAATCCCCAATGCAACAGTCTTGCCACATTATTATGCCTTTTAGTTTACAGTCCTCCTGCCATTAGTGTATCACAACCAGCATCAAGATGCATGACCGTTTCCCATTACGTTTTACAAAACCTACATTTGTCTGTTTGTCCCACATGTTCAATGGACTTTGAAAACAGTCAAGTACATAGCCCACTGTCTTGGGCCGCCAATATTAACCTTTTGTGTTTTGGTTTAACTGTATTTATGCTTTTTTCACATTTCTTGCCTTCTCATCTGATCCTTTACCTTATATGTTTTTCTTTTGTTTTTTAGCACATTCAGTTGCTGCCTGATTTTTATCTACTTCTGTCCGCATGGTTGATTCCACAAAGCCGTATGACACCAAGACCTTCAGCAGGCAGGTTTTAAACATTAAGGAGACAAGAAGGCCCAGCACCAGAAAGTCCTACTCTGCCAAATGGAAAATATTTACCATCTGGTGCCACAGCAAAGACATCAACAGCACCCAGGCCAGTCTGACATTGATTCTGGACTACCTGCAGAGCTCCTAGAAAAGGGATAGTCATACTCCTCCATCAAAACACACGCCTCTGCTATCTCTGCCTACATACAGTCAGATGAGCCCATTTTTTTCCCCAACATCTGTTAACAGTTCCTCAGAGGGGTGGCCCACATCAGACCACCTAGAAGGCCACCTGCTCCTGCAAGGTTTCTAAACTTTGTCTTGGAAAAACTGACTTTGCCTTCCTCAGCAGACCTGAAGTACCTTTCTTGGAAAACTGCCTTCCTACTGGCCATCACCTCAGCCAGGAGAGTTTCGGAGCTTCAGGCCCTTATGGCCATTGAGCCCTTCATCATTTTCCATGCTGTCAGGGTGTCTTAGACCAACTCCTCCTTTATGCCTAAGGTGGTCTCTGATGTTACCCTCAATGAGGCCATCCATCTACCTACCTTCTTTCCTAATCCCCATAATAAAGGGGAAATAAGTTTACTTTACCCTAGGTGTGCACAGACAGATGTTCTTCGTGTTTCACTGTTGCAGTCATTACATTTGGGTAATCTGCTGGCAGGTTGCCCTCAGTCGGTTTGAATAACAAAGTGTTGGGTCCTGCGTCGGTTGCTGTCTCCTCTTCCATGACGTCGGGTCGTCAGGGGTATTAAACTTGCAGCCGACTCCATTTTAATCTGTCTTTCTTGCCACGTGGTGCCCAAAGCAGAAGCAGTTCTCAAGTGCCGGTCGTCCGACTCCTGAAATTTTCGTTTTCGAGTTTCAGAACCAAAGACTTCAAACTAAAGCTAAGTACCCCGTTGGGGAAACTTTTTCTTGCTCCTTACCAATGTCAGTGAAAGTTAATTGTATTACTTGTGGGAAGCAAATACCTCATAAGGATTTTCATTTGTACTGTATTCCGTGCCTAGGCCCTGACCACAATGTGCCTTGCTGTGGTTTTGTGCTAAATTTCACCAACGCACTATTAAGCGTCTGTACATTTTTGCTTCTAAATACTTTGGTTCAAGATTTAACTATCCTGAAATGTCTGTTAGCAATCGGACTACCGGAATTCACAAAAAAAAACAGAAAGAAAGACAGACCGAGGTCCAAAACAGACGACAAAGCTTCTCCTAAGCCAGTCTCCGGTTCGCCAGTACTCAGATGTCCTTCAAGGATGCAACTGCAGTCCTGACATATGGGTTGTCCTGCCTCAGGCAGCCCTTCGGTCGGCCGGATTCCAAAGTTTGGGTCCGGCATTGGCTGATGTCGCCCTCTCCCCGACGTCAGAGCGCCTGGGGTATAAAAGCGTCAGCCGACGCCATCTTCTTCAGTCTTTCTTGCCGCGCGGCGCCCGAAGCAGAAGCAGTTCGCAAGTGCCGGTCGGCCAGCTCCTGTGTTTTCAGCTACTGAAGACTTCAAAAAAGCTAAGTACCCCGTTGGGGACCTTTTCTTGCCTCAGCCGATGATAAAACTGAAAAAGTTAATAATTGTTTAACTTGTGAGAAACAAATACCTCATAAGGATTTCCACTCTTACTGCTTACCCTGCCTAGGCCCCGAACACAGCATCTCGGCCTGTGCAGCTTGTGCTTCTTTCAATAGACGCACTCTTAGGCGTCGGTCAGAGTTTGCACAGGATTATTTTGGGGAAAATTTCTGTTATATCATGCCGTCGGAGCTTCCGACAGCACATTTACCTAAAAAACGGAAGGATAAGGACCGACACCTGCGGTCTCGGCCGACACCACGCTTAGGCCTACCGCGAGTGTTTCTGTCTCTTCTGAGCTGGTTTTACAGCCGCTACAGACTGACGACACCGCCCCACCGGTTACTCCGGTACCAGAGGCCAGCTTGGTGCCGGTTCCTGTTCTCCCCTCTGAGACCGTAGCCCAGGATTTTTCTGGCACCATTTCAGTGAATAAGACTACTCCAGCACGTGGGGCTGCCAGGCCTCCAGTGTCTATGTCCATTAAGGCCTACACAGGCTAAGGCTGCCAAACAGGCTAAGTCTCTCCCTCCAAGATCTGTTTCTCTGGGATCCACTTCTGGTTCTCAAATTTTAAGTTTAGCTGAGGACCTTATTTCTTTAATTAGGGGTTCTCAGCCTCATCCAGAAAGAGGCTCTCAGCCACCTTCTGACAAGAGGCCCAGGGTTGAGCAGGTAGATACCCAGTCCTCCGATGAGGCCTCAGGTGATTCTGCACATTCAGACTACCAGGAGGAGGCCTTCCCTGCCTACGAGGATTCTGATGCGGAGGAATCCATTCCCTCTGCTTCTCCTCCTGAGGAGTTTTCCTTTGGGGAAACACTTCATTCCATGAGGGAACACTTCAAATGGCAAGGCCAAAAATACTCGTATTCTAGGAAAAGGTTAAGGGAATTTTTAAAGCTACCGCAGCATAGAACCTTAGCTATTCCTCCAGTTTTAAATGTGTTTAGATGATGTGTATTTAGAATCTAGCGTTTCCCCTGATTCCCTCCCCCCCTGCTCCTGTCAAGCCAGACAGGTCCTACAGGGTCCCAGACACTCATCAATTTCTGTACAAGGGCCATACTGCTGACCCTGAAACTATTTCTCAGGGGCCTAAAGGGGTTTCCACCACTACTGCTAAGAATCCCCTTCCTTCGGAAAGAGATTCTAGGGCTTTAGAAAGGTGGGGCAAGAAAGTATATACATCTTCCACCCTTTCTATGTGAGCATTAAATTGTCAATTTCATATGATTCAGTATCAGGAATACATGTTGGACGACTTGCAAAAGAAATTGGCTTCCCCTGAACCATTAGATAGAAAGGGGTTACAGGAATTGGTTCATAATACACAGCAGGTTAGCAACCATTTCCTTCAGTGTGGATATGATGCATTGGAAGCTTCATGTAGAGCAGCAATGACAGGTGCGGTCATACGCAGATATGCTTGGTTAAAGGAACAAACATTGCCAGACCATGTGAAAATTAAGCTTTTGGACGCACCACTAGAGAAACATAAGCTATTTGGTGCTACTGCACAAGAGGTTTTAAAGAAAATAGAGGAAAAGGCAAAATCAGTGCAAACAGTCAAAGATTTCCTCCAGGTACAACCTCCAAGATTCAGCAGGAATTGGCCTTCTAAGCATTGGTCCTTTCCAGACACAGACAAATTTCAGAGGCAAAAACAGACGTGGCAGAGGTAGAGGGCAAACTCGAGGCTCCTACAGAGGACGTCAATGGCAGTCTCCGAACCAGAGAGGTGGGGCAGGACCTTCCACTGCTCCACAGGGACAATCTCAATGACTTGACTCTAACTCCGCCATCCAGGGCTCAATTAGAAGAACCTTTAGGAAAATTATCTTTATTCTCACAAAATTGGCACAATATTACAAAGGACAAATGGATACTGGACATAATAGACAAAGGATACATATTCCATTTTCATACACTACCAACAAGACAGAGCAAGCCAAACCTGCCACCAAATCAAAGGGCAGAGGCACTCAAACAAATAACAGACCTACTTCAAATAAGAGCAATAGAAAAGGTTCCTTCTGCAGAACAAGGCCAAGGATTTTCTTCAAGTCTGTTCCTTGTTCCAAGAAAAGAAAGCCAATGGAGACCCATTCTGGACTTGTCCGCACTGAATACTTACCTTATTGTGCCAAAATTCAAAATGCTGACTTTGCAGCAACTCCTTCCCATGCTGGGCAAGGGGTCTTGGCTGGTAACTCTGGACCTCAAGGAGGCATACCTGCATGTCCCAATCAGACAAAGTTGCAGAAGATACCTCCGATTTCTTGCAGGCTCAGAGCATTATCAATTCTCAGCATTGCCTTTTGGCTTATCTACTGCACCCAGAGTGTTCACGAAATGCCTGGCATCAGTAATTGCACATTGCCGACTTCAGGGGATACAAATATACCCTTACCTGGACGACTGCCTTATACAAGCGGACAGCCAACAAGCCTTGTTAAAAAACTTGGACTATGTCATTCACCTACTGCAGGCCTTGGGATACACAGTCAATATTCAAAAATCAAGTCTCGTACCATCCCAACAAATACCTTTCCTGGGTGCAACACTGGACACAAACACCCAGATGGCGTTTCTGACAAAAGAAAAACAAAAACAATTACCAGAATACTTCAGAAAATTGGCAACTCACACCCAGATGACTGCAAGGAAAATCCTGCAGGCCCTGGGTTTCATGGCATCTTGCATTCTTCTGATTCCACACGCAAGGCTGCATATGAGGAAACTACAGTGGTATATAAAAAGTCTATGGTCTCAGCACAGCCACAGCCTGGAAGCATTGATCCCACTCATTCCATGCCTTCAAAAGGAATTTCTGTGGTGGGCTCAAGCAAGCCAGATAAACAAAGGTCTGCCTTTCAGCAAGCCTCATACAAGTCAAACCATTACAACAGACGCCTCAGACCATGGATGGGGGGCGCACATGGAGGGCAGATGCATTCAAGGACAATGGACACAAAAAGAAAAGCACCTGCACATCAACCAAAAAGAAATGCTGGCAGTGATACATGCAATCAAGGCCTTCGGTAAATTCATGCATCAGGGCCATCTACTAATAAAGACAGACAATACCACAGTTATGTGGTACATAAACAAGCAAGGAGGTACCCATTCCTACCCTCTTTGCAGACTGGCAATGAATCTCTGGGACATTTCCTTACAATTGAAAATAGAGCTATAATCCCAGTTTGTACCAGGGAAGGACAATGTTCTGGCGGACAGCCTAAGCAGAAACATCATGGATCCACACGAATGGATGTTGCATCCGGACATTTTCTTACAAATAACTCAAGCATGGGGAAGGCCAGACATAGATCTTTTTGCCTCCCACCTCAATCACCATCTGAAAAGGTTTTGCACAAGGACATACCATCCTCAAGCATGGAAGGTGGACGCTCTCTCCTTCAGTTGGAACTCTCTAACAATATATGCCTTCCCACCTCTTCCTTTGATGACCAAGGTGTTACTAAAGATCAAGACAGAGCAACCGAAAGCCATACTGATAGCTCCAGACTGGCCAAGACAGCACTGGTACCCACTGCTACGGAGCTTGACACACACCAATCCATGGCCCCTTCCTCAATGGCCACTTCTGACACAGCACAATTACAGGACACTACACCCCAGCTTGAAAACATTGAAGCTGACAGCTTGGAAGATTCCATGACTATTCCCCAGGATACACTTTCCAAAAGGGTAAAAGATATCATCCTGGAGGCGCGCAGACCTTCCACTAGAAAAGCATACTCAGCAAAATGGAAGAGATTTCTTATCTGGAGCAGCAAAAACGGTCAAAACCCATCAGTGATGAGCATTCCACAGATCTTAGAATATTTGGCTGAAATGCTCCACAATGGCCTTTCATATTCTTCCATAAAAATACATGCTTCAGCAATATCTGCCAAATATAACACTGATCCGCCTGTATTTTCTCACCCATTGCTAAGACAGTTTCTAAGAGGTATAAAGAACATCAATCCTCCAAGGAAACCACCAGTGCCTGCATGGGACCTCAACTTCATGCTGGAAAAATTAACTCTTCCTCCCTTTGAACCAGCAGCATCTTCAGAGTTGCAATTTCTGTCTTGGAAGACAGCTTTCCTTCTGGCAGTAACCTCAGCAAGAAGAGTCTCTGAGCTACAGGCCCTTATGGCAATACAACCATTTCTCATTTTTCATCAGGACAGAGTTTCTTTGAGAACCAATCCGTCATTCATGCCAAAGGTGGTATCCAGGGTGTCCGTGAATCAAGCTATTCACCTGCCTACCTTCTTTCCCAAACCTCAAAATAAAGGAGAGACTTCTGCACACCTTGGACATACACAGACAGTTGCGCTACTACTTGGACAGAACAAAGCCTTTCAGAAAAACTGACCAGCTTTTTGTAGCTTATGCTGCTGGATTGCAGGGAAAAGCAATTTCCAAACAGACAATTTCTAAATGGATTGGAAATTGCATTCGATTCTGCTACTCTTTTCATGGAAAAACTGTGCCAGCTGACATCAGGCCACATTCCACCAGAGCTACAGCCACCTCCACAGCTTTTTTAAGAGGAGTGGCAACAAAGAACATTTTAGAAGCTGCTACATGGAGCTCCGTGCATACATTTTCCAAACATTACAACCTGCCTTTATATTCCAGATCCAGCGCAGGATTTGCTTCTGCAGTCCTGCAGGGCATTTTAGCTACACCATCCTTGTCTTAGTGCCTACCACCCCCAGGTTGGCTATGGTATTCAACCCATATGTCAGGACTGCAGTTGCATCCTTGAAGGACATAGTACAGTTTTGTACTTACCATAAATGTAGATGTCAGATAGGTATGCAACTGCAGTCAGGTTTTCCCTCCCACCTACCCCTCTGTGGTATTCTTTTGGGTTTCTACCCCTCATTTTAGCTACCTGGGGTTATCTTTTATGGTGCATTTGTTTTTTATGTTGTTGTACTTGTCTGGAATTTTGTCTCTCTTTCCAAAATTTAGCCTTCCTTAGAGGGCACCTGGCATCTGGGGCAAGAAACACTGAAGAAGATGGCGTCAGCTGACGCTTTTATACCCTAAGCGCTCTGACGTCAGGGAAAGGGCGACATCAGCCGACGCCGGACCCAGACTTTGGAATCTGGCCGACCGAAGGGCTGCCTGAGGCAGGACAACCCATATGTCAGGACTGTAGTTGCATACCTATCGGACATCTACATTTATGGTAGGTACAAAACTGTACTTTTGGCGCTTTTGCAGCCCCTGATGCCCGCTACTTTTGAGTCGCAGGCCTCTACTGAGACCCATTCAGAGTCCGGGATGCCGCAAGATTCTCCAAATATTGAACCCGCGGATGTTTCTCCCTTGGATGGGTCTGGCGCCGCTGAGCAGGCACCGGCTTCTGAGGGTGTTTTCAGGCCTAAATATTTGTATATTAAACCGACGCCATCACCAAAACCAACTACTATGTCTAAAAAACTGGCGCATGAGCCACGTGCTCAGGCCCCTATGCCTAAAAAAAACAAATGATCAAAATGGCTGAAGATTTAATTACCTTGATCAGGGGATGTCCTTCAAGGATGCATCTGCAGTCATAACATATGGGTTGTCCTGCCTCAGGCAGCCCTTCGGTCGGCCGGATTCCAAAGTCTGGGTCTGGCCTCGGCTGATGTCGCATCTTCCCCGACGTCACAGCTGCTGGGGTATAAAGGCATCAGCCGACGCCATTTTCCCCAGTCTTTCTTGCCGAGCGGTGCCCCAAGCAGAAGCTGTTCGCAAGTGCCGGTCGGTCAGATCCAGAGATTCAGCTACCGAAGACTTCTAAAAAGCTAAGTACCCTGTTAGACTCTTTCTTGCCTCAGCCGATGTCAGACAAAGTAAATAATTGTTTAACTTGTGGGAAACAAATACCTCATAAGGATTTCCATTCCTACTGCCTTCCTTGCTTAGGCCCAGACCACGACGTATCAGCCTGTTTAGCCTGTGCCTCCTTCAACCGACGGACTCTTAGACGTCGGTCGGAGTTTGCAGAAGAGTTTTTTAGATCCGCTTTTGCATATAAAATGCCGTCGGAGACTCCGCGCATTTAGCCAAAAAGAAGAAAAGGACCGACATCATGACCCAGGTTTCGGCTGAAACCACGGTTAGGCCTACCACGAGTGTCTCGGTTTTGGCTGAAACCGAGGCCTCGGTTCTTCCTTCTGCCGAAATCATACCTCCGACAACCGAGGCCAGCGAGGCCCCGGCTGAGTCGGCTACAGAAATCCCTACCGAAGAAGCAAGTGCACGAGAATTGTCCGACACCATTCCTTTGGACATTTCCACTCCTGCACGTGGGGCAGCTAGGCCCCCTGCTTCTATGTCTATTAAGGCTTTCTCCAGGGCTAAAGCTGCTAAAATTACTAAAGCTTTACCTGCAAAATTAACCTCTCAGAGACCTTCCTCAAGTACCCAGATTCTCAGTCTTGCTGAGGACCTTATTTCTCCGATTAGGGGGTTCCCAACCTCACCCAGACAGGGCCTCCCAACCTCCTCCTGACAAAAGGCCCAGGACTGAATCCCCTGAACCTCTCTCCTCTGACTACTCCTCGGATGGATCTGATTTGTCAGACCATCATGAAGGGCCATACTCACCTTATGAGGACTCTGATGCAGAAGACTCTATCCCTTCTGCTTCCCCTCCAGAGGAATTTTCCTTTGGGGACACTTTCAATGGCAGGTCAGGATTTCTCTGATTCTAGAAAAAGACTAAGGACTTTCTTACACTTGCCACAGCATAGGCCTTTAGCCATACCACCTGTGCTAACTGTAGTTGATGATGCATATAATGATGTCAGCTCTGCCCCTGATTCACTTCCTCCGGCCCCTGCCAAACCTGACAGATACTACAGGGTTCCGGATTCCCACTTCCACTTGTATAAGGCCCATGCTGCAGACCCAGAAACTATTTCTCAGGGCCCGAAAGGTGTTGCAGCTGCCACTGCCAAAAACCCACTACCCTCTGAAAGGGAGTCAAGAGCATTAGAGAGATGGGGAAAAAGGCTTATACATCTGCTACTCTTTCTGCCAGGGCTTTAAACTGTCAATTCCATATGATACAGTACCAGGAATATTTGTTAGACCAGCTGAATAAAAAGCTTTCTTCTCCTGAACCTTTAGACCGTAAGGCCCTTCAGGATTTGGTACACAATTCTCAGCAGGTCAGTAATCATTTTAAAATGTGGCTATGATGCACTGGAAGCTTCATTTAGATCAGCTATGACTGGGGCAGTAATTCGTAGACATGCCTGGCTAAAAGAACAATCCTTGCGGACCATGTCAAGGCTAAACTCCTAGATGCTCCAATGGAGAAACAAAGTTTATTTGGCTCCTGCACAGGAGATTCTAAAGAAAGTGGAAGAAAAAGCAAAATCTGTGCAAACAGTTAAGGATTTTCTGCAGGTCCAACCTCCGAGGTTCAGCAGAAACTGGCCTTCAAAGAATTGGTCCTTTCCAGACAACTCCAAAGCACAGAGGGCAGGAATAGGCGCCCAAGAGGCAGAGGTCAATCAAAAGGTGCCTACAGGGGTCGCCAGTGGCAACCTGCCAACCAGAGGAGTACTGCCACAGCTGCAACTACATCCACTTCCACAGGACAAACACAATGACTTGACTCTGACTTCTACAAGGGAACAACTGGAAGCACCCTTGGGGCGGAAAATTGGCTTTATTCTCAAACAACTGGCATTGCATTACAAAGACAAATGGACATTGCAAACAATAGACAGAGGACACAGGTTTCATTTCCACACTTTACCAAGAAGGAGCGGAATGCCAAACCTTCCACCAAACCAGAAGCCAGAGGCTTTAAGACAAATCAACAATTTACTTCAGATGAAAGCAATAGAAAGGGTACCATCTAATGGAAACAAGGCCAAGGGTTTTACTCCAGACTATTCCTTGTACCAAGAAAAGAAACCCAATGGAGGCCTATTCTCGACTTGTCCGCAATAAACACATATCTCATTGTGCCAAAATTCAAAATGCTAACCCTACAGCAACTTCTTCCCATGTTGGGCAAGGAGTCTTGGCTGAATTTCCCCAAAAAAGGGGGTTCTTTTTGGACTCCACATTTTAAAGGGCAGGCTGCTACTTGGAGCTCCGTGCATACATTTGCCAAGCATTATAATTTACCTTTATACTCCAGATCCCGAGCAGGTTTTGCCACTGCTGTTTTGCAAGGGATCTTAACTACACCATAATTTTATTTTACCTCCTCCCCCAGTTTGGCTATGGTATTCTACCCATTTGTAAGGACTGCAGATGCATCCTTGAAGGACATAGTACAGTTTTGTACCTACCATAAATGTAGATGTCCGATAGGAATGCATCTGCAGTCAGGATTACCCACCCTCCTTCCCCTCTGTGGTACTCCCAGGGTATTTGCCCATCTTATAGCTAGCTGGGGGAATTTATTATGGTGTATTTGTTTGTATATATGTACATACATGCTTATTTTTTGTTTGCTCTCTACTATTTGGAATCATTGGCATTTATCCAAATTTAGCCTTCCTAGAGGGCTCCTGGCATCTGGGGCAAGAAACACTGTGGAAAATGCCGTCGGCTGATGCCTTTATACCCGAACAACTGCAGCTATGACGTCGGGTGAAGTGCGACACCAGCCGAGGCCAGACCCAGACTTTGGAATCCGGCCGACCGAAGGGTTGCCTGACGACAGGACAACCCATTTGTAAGGACTGCAGATGCATTCCTATCGGACATCTACATTTATGGTAGGTACAAAACTGTACTTTCTTTCTTCTGCCGAAATCATTCCTCCGACAACCGAGGCCAGCGAGGACCCGGCCGAGTCTGCTACAGAAATCCCTACCGAAGAAGCAAGCGCACGAGAATTGTCCGACACCATTCCTTTGGACATTTCCACTCCTGCACGTGGGGCAGCTAGGCCCCCTGCTTCTATGTCTATTAAGGCTTTCTCCAGGGCTAAAGCTGCTAAAATTACTAAAGCTTTACCTGCAAAATTAACCTCTCAGAGACCTTCCTCAAGTGCCCAGATTCTCAGTCTTGCTGAGGACCTTATTTCTCTGATTAGGGGTTCCCAACCTCACCCAGACAGGGCCTCCCAACCTCCTCCTGACAAAAGGCCCAGGACTGAACCCCCTGAACCTCTCTCCTCTGACTACTCCTCGGATGGATCTGATTTGTCAGACCATCACGAAGGGCCATACTCACCTTATGAGGACTCTGATGCAGAAGACTCTATCCCTTCTGCTTCCCCTCCAGAGGAATTTTCCTTTGGGGAAACTTTACATTCTGAGGGAACACTTTCAATGGCAGGGTCAGGATTTCTCTGATTCTAGAAAAAGACTAAGGACTTTCTTACACTTGCCACAACATAGGCCTTTAGCCATACCACCTGTGCTAACTGTAGTTGATGATGCATATAATGATGTCAGCTCTGCCCCTGATTCACTTCCTCCGGCCCCTGCCAAACCTGACAGATACTACAGGGTTCCGGATTCCCACTTCCACTTGTATAAGGCCCATGCTGCAGACCCAGAAACTATTTCTCAGGGCCCGAAAGGTGTTGCAGCTGCCACTGCCAAAACCCCACTACCCTCTGAAAGGGAGTCAAGAGCATTAGAGATGGGGAAAAAGGCTTGTACATCTGCTACTCTTTCTGCCAGGGCTTTAAACTGTCAATTCCATATGATACAGTACCAGGAATATTTGTTAGACCAGCTGAATAAAAAGCTTTCTTCTCCTGAACCTTTAGACCGTAAGGCCCTTCAGGATTTGGTACACAATTCTCAGCAGGTCAGTAATCAATTTTTTAAAATGTGGCTATGATGCACTGGAAGCTTCATTTAGATCAGCTATGACTGGGGCAGTAATTTAGACATGCCTGGCTAAAGAACAATCCTTGCCGGACCATGTCAAGGCTAAACTCCTAGATGCTCCAATGGAGAAACAAAGTTTATTTGGCTCCCCTGCACAGGAGATTCTAAAGAAAGTGGAAGAAAAGCAAAATCTGTGCAAACAGTTAAGGATTTTCTGCAGGTCCAACCTCCGAGGTTCAGCAGAAACTGGCCTTCAAAGAATTGGTCCTTTCCAGACAACTCCAAAGCACAGAGGGGCAGGAATAGACCCAAGAGGCAGAGGTCAATCAAAAGGTGCCTACAGGGGTCGCCAGTGGCAACCTGCCAACCAGAGGAGTACTGCCACAGCTGCAACTACATCCACTTCCACAGGACAAACACAATGACTTGACTCTGACTCCGCCTACAAGGGAACAACTGGAAGCAACCTTGGGCGGAAAATTGGCTTTATTCTCAAACAACTGGCATTGCATTACAAAAGACAAATGGACATTGCAAACAATAGACAGAGGACACAGGTTTCATTTCCACACTTTACCAAGGAGGAGCGGAATGCCAAACCTTCCACCAAACCAGAAGCCAGAGGCTTTAAGACAAATCAACAATTTACTTCAGATGAAAGCAATAGAAAGGGTACCATCTACGGAACAAGGCCAAGGGTTTTACTCCAGACTATTCTTTGTACCAAGAAAAGAAACCCAATGGAGGCCTATTCTCGACTTGTCCGCAATAAACACATATCTCATTGTGCCAAAATTCAAAATGCTAACCCTACAGCAACTTCTTCCCATGTTGGGCAAGGAGTCTTGGCTGGTGACTCTAGATCTCAAGGAGGCATACCTGCACGTCCCTATACAACCAGATTGCAGAAGACACCTCAGATTTCTTGCAGGATCAGAGCATTATCAATTCTCAGCATTGCCATTTGGCTTATCTACTGCGCCCAGAGTATTCACGAAATGCCTGGCATCAGTAATTGCACATTGCAGGCTTCAGGGAATTCAAATCTACCCATACCTGGACGACTGCCTAATACAAGCGGAGAACAGGACAAGACTTACAAAGGATTTGGCCTATGTCATACACCTGTTACAGGCCTTGGGATACACGGTCAACATCCAGAAGTCAAGACTTGTGCCATCCCAAAGGATAACCTTTTTGGGTGCGGATCTGGACACAATAACTCAGATGGCTTTTCTCACAGAAGAAAAGCAAAAGCAACTACCAGTCTACTTCATGGCTTTGACAAGACAAACTCAGCTCACTGCAAGGAAAGTCCTGCAGGCCCTGGGTTACATGGCATCTTGCATAATCTTGATCCCACATGCCAGGCTGCATATGAGGAAATTACAATGGTACCTAAGGAATGTATGGTCTCAACACAGGCACAGTCTAGAAACCATGATTCCAATCATTCCATGCCTGAAAAATGAATTCCTGTGGTGGGCTAAGGCCTGCCAGTCCAACAGAGGGTTGCCTTTCATCAAACCACATCCAAGGCAGACCATCACCACGGACGCCTCAGACCGAGGTTGGGGAGCACACATGGAAGACAAGTGCATCCAAGGCCTATGGACTCAAGACCAGCTGAATTTGCACATAAACCTAAAGGAGATGCTGGCAGTGAAACATGCAATCGAGGCATTCAAATCATTCCTCCAGCAAGGTCATCTGCTGATAAGGACAGACAATACCACAGTCATGTGGTACATAAACAAACAGGGAGGCACGCATTCCTACCCTCTATGCCGGATGGCAATGGATCTGTGGAACCTAGCACTGGAACTCAACATCCAACTGCAGGCCAAATTCGTACCAGGAAAAGAGAATTCACTAGCAGACAGCTTAAGCAGAACTGCCACGGATGCTCACGAATGGATGCTGCATCCAGACATCTTCAAAATCATAACAAACAAATGGGGAATACCAGAGCTAGACCTGTTCGCCTCCCCACTCAACAACCAACTAAAGAAATTCTGCTAGAGTATACCACCCACTAGCCTGGAAGGTGGACTCCCTCTCTTTCAACTGGAATGCCCTAGCAGTGTATGCTTTTCCACCACTTCCATTGATGTACAGAGTACTACTGAAGATCAGAGAGGAACAGCCAAATGTGATACTGATAGCTCCAGACTGGCCAAGGCAGCACTGGTATCCGCTGCTGAGAAGCATGTCTCGGACGAACTCATGGCCTCTACCCCTGTGGCCTCTACTTCTAACGCAGAACAACTTCAAGACACTGCATCCAAACTTGAAAACACTGCAGCTGACTGCCTGGAAAATTGCCTAAAACAAAACCAAACTGTCTTATCTCAAAGGGTCAAGGACATAATCCTGGAGGCTCGTAGACCCTCCACAAGAAGGACATACTCAGCTAAATGGAAGAGATTCCTCATTTGGAGCACTTCAAAGGGTACAAATGTCACACTGGCAAACCTAGCACACATCCTAGAATACTTAGCAGAACTGTTCCACAATGGCCTGTCCTATTCTTCTATTAAGATTCATGCTTCAGCAATTTCAGCAGAATACAACATGGATCCTCCTATCTTCTCACCCTCTCCTCAGACAATTTTTAAGAGGGATCAAAAATGTAAAACCTCCAAGAAAACCCCCTCTTCCTGCATGGGATCTCAATTTTGTGCTGGAAAAATTAACACTAACCTCCCTTTGAACCAGCAGCATCAGCAGACTTACAGTTCTTATCTTGGAAAACTGCTTTCCTTCTAGCAATCACTTCAGCAAGAAGAGTATCCGAGTTACAGGCGCTAATGGCAGTGCAGCCTTTCCTTATTTTTCGCCAGGATAGAATGTCTCTGAGAACCAATCCTACTTTCATGCCAAAGGTGGTATCCAGGGTATCCTTGAACCAAGCTATTCATTTGCCTACGTTCTTCCCTAACCCACAGAACAGGGGGGAAAACTACTGCACACCTTGGATGTACACACACAACTACGCTACTATCTGGACAGAACTAAAACCAGCAGAAAAACTGACCAACTTCTGGTAGCATATGCAGCTGGAGTGCAAGGAAAAGCAATTTCCAAACAGACGATCACTAAATGGATAGGAAATTGCATTCGTTTCTGCTACTCTTTTCATGGAAAGACAGCTCCTGAAAATATCAGGCCACACTCCACAAGAGCCACAGCCACCACTACAGCTTTCCTACGAGGGGTGGCTACCAAAGACATTTTAGAAGCTGCTACTTGGAGCTCCGTGCATACATTTGCCAAGCATTACAATCTACCTTTATACTCCAGATCCCGAGCAGGTTTTGCAACTGCAGTTTTACAGGGGATCATAACTACACCATCCTTATCTTAGTACCTCCTCCCCCAGTTTGGCTATGGTATTCTACCCATATGTTATGACTGCAGATGCATCCTTGAAGGACATAGTACAGTTTTGTACCTACCATAAATGTAGATGTCCGATAGGTATGCATCTGCAGTCAGGATTACCCGCCTTCCCTCTGTGGTATTCCTAGGGTGCTTACCCTCTTTCAGCTAGCTGGGGGAATCTATTATGGTGTATTTGTTTGTATGTATATATATATATATATATATATATATATATATATATATATATATATGGCGTCGGCTGATGCCTTTATACCCCAGCAGCTGTGACGTCGGGGAAGATGCGACATCAGCCGAGGCCAGACCCAGATTTTGGAATCCGGCCGACCGAAGGGCTGCCTGAGGCAGGACAACCCATATGTTATGACTGCAGATGCATACCTATCGGACATCTACATTTATGGTAGGTACAAAACTGTACTTTCCCAACCCCCTCTTGCTTAGAGGTCTAGGCAAGGCACTGATTATGAATCTTCAGATCAGGTTTCCATTTCTTCTGATTCCTCTTCTGATCAGGAATTTTCTATCCCCTCTTATGAGGACTGTGATGCAGAAGAATCCATCCCTTCTACTTCTCCTCCTGAGGATTTTTCTTTTGGAGAGACACTGCATACCTTAAGGGAACATTTTCATTGGGAGAGTCAGGACTTTTCAGAATCCAAAGAGAGGCTTAGGGATTTTCTTCTTCTTACTCAGCATAGGCCTTTGGCTATACCTCCTGTTTTAGACATTGCTGATGATGATTTCTCAGAATCCAGCATGGCTGCTGATTCCCTGCCTCCGGCTCCTAGTAAGCCAGACAGATATTACAGGGTTCCTGACTCCCACAAGTTTCTCTTCAGAAATCCTACTGCTGACCCTGGAACTATTTCTCTGGGTCCCAAGGGCGTTAAGGCTTCTACAGCTAAAAATCCTTTCCCTTCTGATAGAGACTCCAGGGTGCTGGATAGATGGGGTAAGAAGGTTTATACGTCTGCAACCCTGGCAATCAGGGCTTTAAACTGTCAATATGCTTAAATATCAACAGCATGTCCTGGGCTTACTGAAACAGAAAATTATGTTGATTTCGGATTGTGTGGAAAGTAGAGCTACAGGATTTATTGCATTCAGCTGGACAAGTTGGAAAGCATACTCTGCAATGTGGTTTTGATTCCTTGGAGGCCTCTTGCAGGGCTGCCGTAACTGGATCTGTGATGAGAAGGCATGCTTGGCTCAAGGAGCAAAATCTGCCTGATCATGTTAAAGCTAAATTGTTAGATGCTCCTTTAGTCTGTTTGGTAATAAGGCAGATGAAGTTTTAAAAAAGATGGAAGACTAAGCTAAATCTATGCAAACTGTAAAAGATTTCTTGCAAGTGCAGCCACCCAGGTTCAGTAGGCACTGGCATACTAAGAATTGGTCCTTTCCAGTACCCAACAGAGCTGCTCAGGGCAAACCCAGACACTCCAAAGGCTCCAGGTTTCAGTCACAGGGATCTTGGAGGACAAAACAGTGGGGTGCCTCCACCTCCAAATCAGGAAGTAGCAAAGCACCACCCTACAGAAAGTCTGACTTTCCTCTGCCATTTCCAAGCACTTATCTTTTGGCAGCCCCTTTGGGGGGAAACTAGCACTTCATGCTCAAAATTGGCATCTAATTACCCAGGACAAGTGGGTCTCAAATATAGTATCCCAGGGGTACAGATTTAATTTCCACACGTTGCCAATTCCAAACAGATGGCCAGACTTGCCCCAAATCAGTGGGCAGAGGCCCAGAAACATGTCATGTCTTTCATTGATATGGGTGCTATTCAACCAGTGCCAGAAAAGGAAAAAGGACAAGATTTTATTAAAGACTTTTCCTGGTACCCAGAAAAGACAAATCGTAGCGTCCACTTCTGGACTTATTCTAAATACTTTCCTGGACATTCCAAAATTCAAGATGCTGACTCTACAACAGCTACTGCCTATGCTAGGCAAGAATGACTGGTTGGTAACTCTAAACTTAAGAGGCTTACCTGCATATCCCAATCAGGGAATCTTGCAGAAGATACCTCCGCTTCAAAGCAGGCTATTTGCATTACCAGTTCTCTGCACTGCCCTTTGGCTTATCTACTGCACCCAGGGTCTTCACAAAGTGCCTGGCACCAGTGATTGCATTTTGCAGACAAAGAAACATTCAAATTTATCCTTATCTGGGTGATTGTCTAATTCAGGCAGAGGACGAGGACACTCTTCTACAACATCTGGCGTTTGTAAAACTGCTTCTAACATGCCTAGGGTACACCATAAACTAAAAGAAATCACAACTGGTACCCTCTCCAATAATTACATTCCTGGGGTGCAAGCTTAAATACAACTGCCCAGATGCTTCCCTCACGCCAGACAAATTCAATTGATAACCTACTTAAAACAAGTGGCCACAAAAACCCAACTTATCTGCAAGACAAATTCTGCAGGCTTTGGGATTCATGGCCTCCTGCATTCTACTAATTCCATATGCAAGACTGCATATGAGGAAACTTCACTTGTACCTAAAAAGTTTATGGAGTCAATGTTGTCACAGCCTGGAAACCATGATTCCTCTCATTCTTTGCCTGCAGCAGGAGTTCTTTTAGTGGGCAGAGATCTGTCACCCAAACAAGGGACTGTCATTCATTCTGCCCCCTGCCACCCACACCCTGGCTACAGATGCAGCAGACTATGCTTGGGGGCCCATCTGGCAGGGATTATGCATTCAGGGCGAATGGAGCCCAAATCAAATGTACCTACATATCAACCAGAAAGAAATGCTAGCTGTACAGAATGCTAAGGACTTCCTTCATCCAGGACAACTACTGATAAAGACTGACAACACCACAGTTATGTGATGCATAAACAAGCAGGGGGGTACCCACTCCTACCCCCTTTGCAGACTAGCCATGACACTTGTGGAACACAGCCTTGACTTACCAAATACATCTACAAGCTCACTTCCTGCCAGGAAAGCAAAACATTCTGGCAGACCTAAGCAGAAATCTTATGGACCCACACAAATGGAAACTGGATCCACAAATCTTCAGCATGTTGACACGAAAATGGGGGAGCCCAGACATAGATCTATTTGCCTCTCCCCAAAACTACCAGTTGGACAAATTCTGCACAAGAACTCCTCACAAAAAAGCTTGGAAAGTGGATGCTCTATGCTTCAACTGGAAAAACCTATCAGTCTGTGCCTTTCCCCCTCTGCCTCTGCTCTCCAAGGGTTTACTAAAAGTCAGACAGGAAAAAACAAAAATTATTCTGATTGCCCCGGACAGGCCTCGCCAACACTGGTACCTGCTTCTAAGGAACATGTCACACCTTCCTCCGTGGTACTTGCCTCAGACACCTCATCAATTGTCTCAGCAGAACTATCAAATTCTGCGCACACAGCTCCAAACTCTGAATCTTGCAGCATGGCTAATCAACTAATTTCACCAATCACTTCTCTTAGCAAACCTGTGATGGACGTCATTTTGGAGGCTAGAAGGCCAAGTACTGGAAAATCTTATGCTGATAAATGGAAGAGATTCTGTGCCTGGAACCAAGCGCAGGGAATAAATAAAGCAATGCCCAGTATTCCTCAGCTTTTGCAATATTTAACCGAGATGCTTCACAAGGGCCTATCTTTTTCTTCTATAAAAATGCATGCCTCTGCCATCTCGGCTCATTACAACACGGAGCCACCTCTCTTTTGTCATCCCCTGCTAAAGCTGTACGTCAGAGGAGCCAAAAATTTAAGACCTCCCAGGAGAGCACCGACTCCTGCATGGGACCTCACATTTGTGCTGGAAAAACTCACCCCACCTCCTTTTGAACCAGCAGCTACTGCAGACATAAAATTTGTTTATTGGAAGACCGCCTTTCTTTTAGCAGTCACTTCAGTTAGAAGGATTTCAGAACTGCAGGCTCTCATGGCAGTGGAGCCTTTCATTATATTTTATCCGGACAGGGTGGCCCATAAGACCAATCCCTCTCTTATGCCTAAGGTGGTATCCAGTGTGGCTCTTAACCAGACCATTCATCTGCCAACTTTTTTCCCAAATCTGCAGAACAAGGGGGGAGCGGATTCTGCATTCATTGGATGTACACACACAACTAAGATTCTACCTAAACAGGACAAAATCTCTAAGAAAGTCTGAGCAACTACTGGTGGCATTTGCTGCAGGGACAGAGGGGAAGGCTATATCAAAGCAGACTATTTCAAAATGGATAAGCCATTGTATTCATTTCTGCTACATGCACCATAGTAAACCTGTCCCCAAGGGGATCGGATCCCATTCCACCAGGGCTGCATCTACTTCTGCAGCCTTTCTCAGAGGGGTTCCTACCAGAGACATTCTAGAAGCTGCTTCTTGGAGCTCAGTTCATACGTTCACAAAGCATTACCATTTACCTCTCTTGTCTAAATCCAGGGCAGGCTTTGCCACTGCTGTCCTGCAAGGCATTATAGCTGTTTCTAATGCTGTACAATTCCATCCTCCCATCCATAGCTTTGGGATTCTACCCAAATGTAATGACTGCAACAGTGAAACACAAAACATAGTACAGTTGTGTACACTTACCATAAATGTAGTTGTTAGAGTGTATTCACTGTTGCAGTCTAAATTCCACCAGCCCCCTTTCTTCTCTATTATTATACCTCTTCTTCCTTCACTATGCTCAAAAGCCTTTGTGGTGTATTTGCTTTTAGTTGGAGGTAAATTTTTTGTGTTCTAAAATACATGCATATAGATTACATACATACATATTTTTGCTCCCCATTTGGGGGGGGGGGGGGGCACCTGACATCTGGGGCAAGAAAAACTGATTAAAATGGCATCGGCTGCATGTTTTATACCCCTGTCGACCTGACGTCATGGAAGAGGAGACGGCAACCGACGCAGGACCCAAGACTTTGTTATTCAGGCCGACCCACCAGCAGATTACCTAAATGTAATGACTGCAACAGTGAATACACTCGAACATCTACATTTATGGTAAGTGTACACAACTGTACCAGCCTTCCGGAGAGGAGTTCAAACCAAGGATATTTTGGAAGCTGCTACCTGGACATCAATCCACACCTTCACCAAACACTACCAGCTGGCTACCTTCTCCAAAACCAGGGCAGGCTTTGCATCTGCAGTCCTGCAGGGTATGCTGGCATCCCCTTGTATGGGTGCTTGCTTTAAGCTCCTATCGTCCTTCCTCTCCACCCTGTTTCTCAGCTTTGGGAATCTTTACACAAGTGATGACTGCAACAGTGAAACACGAAGAACATATTACAGTTGTGTACACTTACCATAAATGTAGATGTTCGTGTATACACTGTTGCAGTCCTGTTTCCCCTCCCACTATCCCCCTTTTTTCTCTTCAAATAAGTCAAGAAACAGAACAGTGTCCACCAGGCCAAATAAAACTTTAATAAAACATTAAAAAATCAGAGTAAGCACTTTCGTGCAAAGCCCTTCTTCAGACGATAGTAACATATTAACGTACAACACCAAATTATATACAAATTCAAAATTCAGTAGACCAATCAACTTTTATACTTCACCCGCCTCTTTTTCAGTTCAGGTTTTAAAGGAATAGTTCCATTTAACCCTGGTGCATGATGTGCAGCAAATTCGATGATCCATTTAAGTTCATTAAATACAGTTAAGTTGTAAACATCCCCACCCCTCTGATTCATAGAAACAACCTGTATAGCCATAAAAGAAAAACTATGACTTGGATACTGATAAATGTTGATTTAGAACATTGTTTATCCCTAAGGCGTATAGCCGGTAAATGCTTTAAAATTCTAACCTTCAATTTACAATTGGTTTTCCCAACATAATGACATGGATGTAATTTGCAGTGTGTTAAATAAACAACATCAAAAGTATGACAATCTGCATATCAACAAAAATCATATCTCCTGTTGGTTACTGGATGCACAAAATAATTCTGGTCACTAATAAAGGAACAAGCCTTGCAATTTTTGCAAGGAAACGTTCCAGTCCTTTTAGAGGTTTGTCTGGAAGCTTGTCTCATATTAGGCTCATGACATAACAGGTCCTTTAGGTTCCTGTTACGTTTAAAATCAAATCGTTTTTCACTTACAACACTTTACAGTTGGTCATCACTTCATAGGGTCATAGGTGTGTACTAGGCTAATGGCCCTGGGTTCTTTACAAGCCTAGCCATAGGATTACCCTGGAATAGTGCCACATGACCTTAGTTCCCAGTGCCTCTGTCGAGTAGAGCCACTGGAGTTATCCCCGTGGTGAATTTTGTTTCCCATCCACTCATCAAGATTTCACTTGAGGGCCAGTGAGGTGCTCTGCTTGACATGTATGGGAAGTCTATTCCATAGCATGGTCAGTTTCTGGGTTATGAACCTGTCCCTCCAGCATGTTCTGTTAATTGTGGTAATGAGGGTGAGGTCTCTGGAGCGTGTGGTGTGGAGGGATTGGGATTTCTTTAGATGCAGCATTTCTAACAGAGCTGGGTCAGACATGGCGTTGTAAGTCAAGCAGAGATAGCCTCTAAGTAGGCGTAATGAGACAGAGAATAGTTAAGAGGGTTTTTATTTTTTAGTCTGTCCATATAGGACAAGTGTTTAAGGCCTAGGATCCAGTTGTTGCAGGTGTTTAGTGAGGTACATGCCAAATGGGACATACATTGTACTCTGATTGGACTAATGAGGGAAGAGTAGAGGGGGACGATGACCTCTTTCTTCCTGGATGCAAAACCCTTAGTAATGAGATGTGCCACATAGGAATTTTAGACCACAGTGACAATGTGATCAAAAGAGAGGCTGCTGTCAATCTGTGTTCCCAGATCTCTTAACGCTTTCTGTGTTCAGTGGACTACCATCAATGTGGTAATTCATGGGAACCGGGTTTTTGCCAAAGGGGATGACACATTTTTTGGCATTGAGCTTAAGGCCATGGTTCTGACACCAGCCGTTGTTCACAGTGAAGCCATTCTGTAGGATGTCAGCATCACTTGGGGGGGTTAATAACTCCAAACTTGCAATAGTCTGTGAACTTTGTCAGCTGAGTCCCTTCGTGTTGTCCTGGACTTCTGCGAAGTAAATACCAAACAGGAGAGGACCCAGGACTGAACCCTGTGGGTATCCACTCGTCACTAATTGGCAGTCTGACTTGGAATCAGCTACTTTCATACTGTGGGTTCTATCTGTGAGCCAGTTTGCAACCCACCTAGTGATATTGTAGTTGATGCCAAGCTTAGTGAGTTTTTCTATGATTCCTTAGTGGGGAATGGTATCAAAAGCCTTGGCTAGATCAAGGTAGGCTGTATGAACTACCTTGCCTTAATCCACAGGTCTGGTGACTAAGAGAAGTCGACCAAGTTGAGCAGGCATGATCTACCCTTCAAAAAACCAAACTGTGTGGGATCCAGAGTTGGGAGATTCCCTGTGTCCATGTTTATTAGGTCTATGATGATGTGTTCCATAGCTTTGCATATCAGACTCATCAGGCTAATGGGGTGATAGTTCCCTAGGTATGTAGTCGCTCCTCCTTTGTGGCGAGGCTGACTATAGCAGTGCGCCATTTGGCAGGGACAAAGCCTGAGGTGAGGCTGTGATCGAACAGATCACAGGTGTGAGGTGCCAGTTCACACTGTAGTTCATGTAGAACACAACCAGGGGTAGTGTCGGTTCCCATCGAAGCTGTATTCTTTTCCTTGGACAGTGCTATTTTAACCTGTGCAGCAATAATACTGGGTGCCTGGCAATCTACTGATATTGATTGGTCATTTGGTGGGGGGGGGGGGTAAAATTTGGCACTGAATCTGTCTGCCAGTATACTGGCAATATCTGTTGGCTTGGTATAGGAGGTACCATTGTGCAGTAGCTCAGAGCAAATCTGGGTATTGCCTTGGAGATTCTTTACATAACTACAAAGGCCTTGTGGTTGCCTTTACTATCTACTGAAATTCTGTTTTCATACCTAGCTTTAGAGGATTTCATGAGGGATCTCAACTTTTTGTTGAAGCAAGATAAGTGAGTTTTTCCGGTCTTGGGATTTCACCTTATTCCGCATCAGTTTCCTCCTCCTGTTGTAGAGTTTGTTTATGGCAGGGGACCACCATATTGGCTTCCTTTTTTTGGAGGAGAGTGTCTTAATTTTGTTGGGAATGGCGAGATCCATGCATTTGTGTAAATGTTCGTACAGTGCATTGGTGTATGATTCTGTGGTCACACAACTATTTTCCATTTGCATAGGTGCTGTGAAGTTAGCCACCTCTGTTTTTAGGATCCCAAAGTTAGCTTTGGAGAAGTTTTTCATGGTGGTTACCTTTGCTGGTGGGGGGGGGGGTATTTCCAAGGTGATTAGTTTGTGGATGGATCTATCCAGGGAGGAGCTGACTATTGGTGTAGAGCAGCGGTCACCCATGTTAGTAATGACCAGCTCAGGGATGTTGCTACCTCTAGTGGGGGTAAGAACAAGCTGGTCCAGGGCATTGGAATTAATGAACTCCAAGAAATGTTGGGCAAGTGTATTGGTACACGAGTAGTTTACCCAGTTAATGTAGGAGTAGTTGAAGTTGCGTAGTAAGAGTGTTAGGTTGGACTTAACAGAATCTTCCAGTTTAGTTTAATAATATCACGTACTCCACTTATATTGTCACTATACTTTAACAACACACGTGGATTAGAGACTGTGTTCTTGTCTTATTGTTTACTACCTTCCACTACATAACTCCCATTCCTATTGGAAAACTAAGGACATGCCTTACCCTTTTTTATGTCTACAAGACACCTCAATCCCTGTGTCTATAATTTTTTGTGTATAGCCTGTACCTAGCATGTGATTCTGTAGATTCACTATCTCCCCTTGAAATATATCTTCATTCGTGCATAGCCGTGATGCTCTATGATCTTATCCAACCACAATATTGCTGAACGTACGTCTAGGATGCATATTGTCAAAACTTAGTGATTCTTCCAGCATTTTTTTTCTAAACAGCTTAGTGTATAAGCATCCATTGTTTTCTTTACCTATATGTGCATCCAGAAAATCCATGGTAACACTATCACTATGCATTTTAATATTTCAAAAAATCTGTCATTCTCTAAATAGTCAATAAAGGAGCGAAGCATTTCCTTACCATCTCCCCACAGCAGAAAAATGTCCACAAACCTGACATAATAAAGATTTTTCCATGGATGTTCCTTGTCAATATTAATCTGCTCCCAGAATGCTAGAACCAAATTTGCATAATTTGCACAGGGTGTGCCCATAGCCACACCCTGCTTCTGTCTAAAATAAGAACTTTTATAAAGGATGTTATTTTCTAATATTAACTGCAATACCTCACATAGGAGGTTGTTCATATGTACATCAAAAACTTTCTTGTCCCTTAGAATCTTTTCTCTGGCTGCAAGGCCATACTAATTGCTCATCACTGTAAACAAACTGCATCAAGCGTAACTAAAAGTATATCAGTAGTATCAACATCTTGAACAAAGTCTAAAAGATTAGTCAAGAAGTGTCCAGTATTCTACAAAATTCTAGGAAAACATAAAATAGCCTGTTTTAATTTAGTTTATCCAAGTGGACAGATGTTCCGTCACCAACCTCTTACCTGAGACTGTCGGTCTCATAGGTGGTGTTATAAGGTTCTTATGTATATTGGGCAATGCTTTAAATAAGGGTATGACTGGATGCTCTATCCAAAAGAAGCTGAAGGTATAGTCTACCAAGCCATGATCTTTAATAATAATAATAAATGCTGCTTATTTTTTCTTATTACATTCCCAACCATAAGGGGTGACATTAACTCGTATGTTAGTGAATCACCAAGAAGTTCTAACAATGCTGTATCATAGCTATTCCAAACTCATGACTACAACTGCCCCTCCTTTGAAAGCACACTTTCATCTTCCATCAAATAATTTAATGCTCGTCTTTCTAAAGGCTTTAAATTATTATACTTATGTATATTTTTGCCTAAGTATTCCCTTGTATCTGGTTCGCATGTTTTCAAAAATGTTTGAACAGTAGGATGCATCGGGGGTACATTTGTGCTCAGTTGCCTCAACATACACTTCTTACATTGCTCATCATCACCAAACAGATTTTTTAAAATAACATTCCTACCAAATAGGTTAAGATCCAAAATTGTTTCATTCAGTAGAGCCCTTGCTAGGCACAAATGATAAACCCTTATTTAAAATTGAAATCTGCTCATTGAATCGCACAACACCAGATAAATTAAAAACATTACAGTCACCATAACAAGTCAGTTCATCTTGTTACTCTGCTGCAGTCATCACACTTGGGCTATCCTGCCGTCAGGCGGTCCCGCAGTCGGACAGAATTCCAAAGTCTTGGTCCGGTGTCGGTTGCTGTCGCTTCTTCCCTGATGTCAGAGCGCCAGGGGTATATCAAAGGCATCCAACGCCATTTTCTTCAGTCTTTCTTGCCGCGCCATGCCCGAAGCAGAAGCAGTTCGCAAGTGCCGGTCGGCCGACACCTGAGATTTTTGAATAGAGTTTCAAGTCTTCAAAGCTAAGTACCCCGTTTGGGAACCTTTTCTTGCCTCAGTCCGATGTCAGAAAAAGTTAACAACTGCATTTCTTGTGGGAAGCAAATACCTCATAAGGACTTTCATTCTTTTTGTATACCTTGCTTAGGCCCAGACCACGACGTCACTGGTTGTCGGTTTTGTGCTAGGTTCAATAAGCGAACTATAAAGCGCCGCTTTGATTTCGCACAACACTACTTCGGTAGAAAATTTAATTACACTATGCCGTCGGAGCAGCCGACTACCGGCGTGCATAAAAAAACGCAAGGATAGGGACAGGCAGCCTAGATCCAAGCCGGACTCTGAGGCCTCTGCTGGCCTGGTCGCCGGTTCTCCGGTTTTCAGTGAGGCGCCTACGCAGCCCCTGGCTACCGCTGAATTGGATCCCCAGGCCGCATTGGATCCCCCAGCAGAGATTTCTAGGCCGACGCAGCCTTTTTCCTTAGGCCCAGCCGACGACATAGCAGTAGGGGAAGCCGGTGCTGCAGAAACACCTTTGGTTTCTGAAGGTGTCTTCAGACAGACTACCCTCACCATTAAATCTTATGTTAAGCTTAAGACTCCTCTAAAACCAAAAAAGTCTACACTTCAGTCTCCAGTTCAAGGCCCATGCCTAAGAAACGGATGCTTAAAATGGCTGAAGATTTGATTTATTTGATCAGGGGTTCCCAACCCCCCCCCCCCGACAAAAGGCCTAGACAAGAGGAGGATTATGCCTCCTCTGATCAGGTGTCTGTTTCCTCAGGCTCCTCTGAGGAACAGGATTACTCCTTTCCCCCTTATAAAGATTCTGATGCTGAAGACTCAATTCACTCAGCTTCTCAAAGACTACTCCTTTGGGGAAACCTTACACACCATGAGGGAACGTTTCCACTGGGAAGGTCAGGACTACTCGGACTCAAAGAAAAGGCTACGGGAGTTTTTTACTTCCCCAGCACAGACCTCTTGCTATCCCCCCTGATGTTCATCGTGCATACAGCTGCAGTCATAACAGATGGGTTTTCCTGCCGTCAGGCGGGTCCTCGGTCGGCCAAATTCCAAAGTCTAGGTCCGGCGTCGGATGTCGTCGCCTCTTCTCTGACGTCAGTGCGACAGGGGTATAAAAGAACCGGCCGATGCCATTTTCTTCAGTCTTTCTTGCCGTGCGGTGCCCAAAGCAGAAGCAGTTCGCAAGTGCCGGTCGGCCAGCTCCTGAGATTACGAATATTTTTCAACCAAAGTCTTCTTGAAAGCGAAGTACCCCGTTGGGGAAACTTTTCTTGCCTCAGACCGATGTCAGACAAAGTTAATAATTGCATTTCATGTGGGAAGCAAATACCGCATAAGGATTTTCATTCCCTCTGCATTCCTTGCTTAGGCCCAGACCACGACGTCGCCTGTCGTTTTGTGCTACATTCAACAGACGCACTATTAAGCGTCGGGCGGATTTCGCCCAACACTTTTTTGGCAAAAAGTTTAATTACATTATGTCGTCGGATACTCCGACTCCAGTTTTAAGTAAAAGACACAAAGATAAGGACCGACATACAAGGTCTGCGACTTCTACCGACACCACGCCAAAGCCGACTGCAGGTGGTCCGGTTCTCAGTGAGGCGCCTACGCAGCCCCTGACTGCCGACCACACTTCATTGGCGGTGTCTTCTGTGCTCGAGGTCGCAGGCTCTTCGGCCCATACCCCGGCTACAGATACCGAAGCCACTCTTGGCGGTGAAACTCAGTTTAGACAGACCTGCCACCTCTCAAGGTGTCTACAGGCCTTCCTCTTCTTTTTCTATCAAGGCTTTCACTAAGTCTAAAGCAGCCATGCATACTAAAAGACAGGCTGCACAGGGCCCTTCGTAAAGCCCCATGCCTAAAAAGCAGATGCTCAAAATGGCTGAGGAATTGATTACCCTAATCAGGGGTTCCCAACCCCCCCCCCGGACAAAAGGCCCAGAGTGGAGGAAGAATCCCCCTCCTCGGACCAGGCCTCCATTATTTCAGACCATTCTGAAGACCAGGAACATTCTTACTCCCCTTTTGAAGATTCTGATGCAGAGGAGTCCATTCCCTCTGTCTCCCCACCTGAGGATTACTCTTTTGGGGAAACCTTACATACCTTGAGGGAACAATTCCACTGGGAAGGCCAAGAGTATTCAGACTCCAAGAAAAGGCTTAGGGATTTCCTCTTACTCCCTCAACACAGGCCTCTGGCTAAACCTCCTGTCTTAGACATTCTAGATGATGTGTATTAGGAGGCCTGCCTTAACCCAGATTCTTTACCTCCAGCTCCAGTCAAGCCTGATAGGTATTACCGGGTTCCTGATTCACACCAATTTCTATACAAAAGCCATGCGGCTGACCCAGAAACTATTTCACAGGGTCCCAAGGGAATTAAGGCCTCCACTGCTAAAAATCCATTACCTTCAGAGAGAGATTCCAGAGCTTTAGAAAGGTGGGGGAAGAAGGTATACACCTCGGCCACCTTAACCATGAGGGCATTAAACTGTCAGTTCCATATGTTATAGTACCAACAGTTTCTGTTATCACAGTTGAAAAGCAAAATGTCACTACCTGAACAACCAGACTTGAAGGAGTTGCAGGATTTGTTACATAGTGCAGAACAAGTGGGTAAACATACCTTGCAATGTGGTTTTGATGCTTTAGAGGCCTCATGTAGAGCTGCTGTTACAGGATCAGTTGTACGTAGACATGCTTGGCTCAAAGAGCAAACCTTACCAGATCATGTTAAAGCTAAATTACTTGATGCACCTCTGCAAAAAGATGTATTGTTTGGTGTTAAAGCTGAGGAGGTATTAAAGAAAATGGAGGAAAAGGCAAAATCAATGCAAACAGTGAAAGATTTCCTACAGGTACAACCTCCACGTTTCAGTAGAAATTGGCCTTCAAAAAATTGGTCCTTTCCAGCCGCGGACAGACCCCAAAGAGGTAGATACAGGCGCCCGAGGGGTAGAGGGCAATCTCAAGGATCGTTTAGAGGCAGACAATGGCAAGCTGGCAAGCACCTACACAAAGAGGTGGTGAGGATAATTCACAGCCATTCAGAAAGCAGAACCAATGACTTTCCCCTTTTGCATGCCAAGCAAGGCTCAAATGGCAGCACCTTTAGGCGGAAAACTGGCATTTTCGAAAAATTGGCATATTGTCACAAAAGACAAATGGATCCTGGACATTAGACAGAGGCTACAGATTCCACTTTCACACCCTTCCAAAAATGAGAGGCATGCCAAACCTGCCACACAAAGGGCAGAGGCACAAAAACAAATTTCAGATCTCATGGACATGAAAGCTATTCAAGAGGTACCTGCACAAGAACAGGGTCAAGGTTTTTATTCCAGACTATTCCTGGTTCCAAGGAAGGGCAAATATTGGAGACCTATTTTGGACCTATCCATCCTAAACACATTAAGATGCTCACATTACAGCAGCTTCTTCCCATGCTGGGCAAGGAGTCTTGGCTGGTAACATTGGACCTCAAGGAGGCTTACCTGCATGTCCCAATCAGACAAGATTGCAGAAGATACCTCAGATTTCTTGCAGGTTCACCACATTATCAGTTCTCTGCATTGCCCTTTGGATTATCTACTGCGCCCAGAGTGTTCACGAAATGCCTGGCATCAGTAATTGCCTACTGCAGACTTCAAGGGATACAAATTTACCCATATTTGGACGACTGCCTGTTCCAAGCAGACAGCAAGCACATACTTCTGAAACATCTGGCGTTTGTAATAATGTTGTTGAATTCTCTGGGATACACAGTCAACAAAAAGAAATCAAGGCGAGTACCCTCTCAAACAATTTTCCTGGGTGCCAACTTGGATACAAACACCCAGATGGCCTACCTCACGCCAGAGAAACAAGGGCAACTAACTCAATACTTCAGAAAACTGGCAACTTTCACCAGGCTGACTGCAAGGAAAATCCTGCAGGCTCTGGGATTCATGGCATCTTGCATCCTACTAATCCCATGTGCAAAGCTGCATATGAGGAAACTTCAATGGTACCTAAAAAACCTATGGTCTCAACACGGCCACAGTTTGGAAACAATAATACCACTGATTCCATGTCTTCAAAAGGAATTTCTGTGGTGGGCTCAAGCATGCCAAAGAAACACAGGTCTCCCATTCTGCAAGCCTCAAGCAAATCAAGTCATCACAGCAGACACCTCGGATTACACCTGGGGGGGCACACATGACAGATCTGTGCATTCAGGGCAAATGGTCCCAAAAAGAAAAGCACCTACACATCAATCAAAAGGAAATGCTAGCAGTAATAAATGCTATTATAGCTTTCAAAGACCTGCTGCATCCAGGCCAGCTATTGATAAGGGCAGACAACACCACAGTAATGTGGTACATAAACAGGGAGGAACCCATTCATACCACCTCTGCAGGCTAGCCATGTCTCTTTGGAACATGGCTCTGGAATTGCAAATCGAGCTTCAAGCACAGTTCCTGCCAGGCAAGGAAAACACGCTGGCAGACAACCTAAGCAGAAATATGACAGATCCACATGAATGGAAGTTGCATCCTCAAGTTTTTTCAAAGATAATTCAAGCATGGGGAAGGCCAGACATAGATCTCTTTGCCTCCCACAGAAATCACTAATTGGCAAAATTCTGCTCAAGGACCTTTCATCCACAGGCCTGGAAAGTGGACACACTCTTTCAGTTGGACAACAATGACAGTTTATGCCTTTCCACCTCTTCCTCTGCTGCCCAAAGTTCTATTAAAAACCAGAGCAGACAGACCAAAGATGATTCTCATTGCTCCAGACTGGCCAAGACAACACTGGTACCCACTCCTGAGGAGCCTTACGCATTCCCCACCATAGATCCTGCCTCTAATGCCTCTTCTGCTGACTCAGCACAACTTCAAAACTCTTCACAGTCAGCTGAAAACACTCAATCTAGCCGCATGGAAGATTCCTTAAAATCACAACAGACCCTACTCTCCAAGGAGGTGCAGGATGTCATTTTGGAGGCCAGAAGACCTTCTACTAGAAAAGCCTATTCCGCAAAATGGAAATGGTTTTGTGCTTGGAATGAGAAAAAGGGCCAGAACCCTGGAATACTGAATTTACCTCAAATATTACAGTACCTAGCTGAGATGCTAAGCAGTGGACTTTCATTCTCCTCCATCAAAATCCATGCCTCAGCCATTTCTGCAGAATGCAACACTGATCCTTCTTTATTCTCTCACCCCCTCTTAAGACAGTTCCTCAGAGGGGCTAAGAATATAAAACCCCCAAGGAAGCAACCAGTACCTGCTTGGGACCTCAATTTCATTCTAGAAAAACTTACTTTGCCTCCCTTTGAGCCAGCTGCCTCAACAGAACTGCATTATTTGTCCTGGAAAACAGCCTTCCTGCTGGCTATCACCTCAGCTCGCAGGGTTTCGGAACTACAAGCCCTCATGGCTGTGCAGCCTTTCATCATTTTCCATCAGGACAGAGTTTCCTTACGAACCAATCCTTCCTTTATGCCAAAGGTAAGTATCCAGGGTAGCCTTGAATCAGGCTATCCACTTACCTACCTTTTACCCCAATCCTCAAAACAAAGGGGAGAGACTACTACATTCCTTGGACATTCACAGACAGCTACGTTATTATTTGGAAAGAACAAAGCCTTTCAGAAAATCAGAGCAACTCTTTGTGTCCTATGCTACAGGAGCTCAAGGGAAGCCTATTTCCAAACAGACAATCTCAAAATGGATAGCCCACTGCATACACTTTTGTTACTCTTTTCATGGTAAAACTGTACCTGCAGGCATCAGGTCTCACTCCACAAGGGCCACAGCTACCTCTGCAGCTTTCCTCAGGGGGATTCCTACCAAAGATATTTTGGAAGCTGCCACTTGGAGTTCTGTACATACTTTCTCCAAGCACTATCACCTACCATTATACTCCAAATCTAGAGCAGACTTTGCCACTGCAGTCTTGCAGGGCATCCTGGCTCCTCCTAGTTCCACCTAGTGCCTACCACCCCTTTTTTAGCTTTGGTGTTCTACCCATCTGTTATGACTGCAGCTGTATGCACGATGAACATAGTACAGTTTTGTACCTACCATAAATGTCGATGTTCGAATGCAAATACAGCTGCAGTCCAGGTTTCCCTCCCTCCTTCCCCTCTGGGACAGGCCTAATGGCTAACACTTCCTCATACAACCTGATTGGGGTATTCTTTTATGGTGTATTTGCTTGCAACTACTGTTTTTTGATTATAACTGCATTGCATTATTACATAAATTTATGTATTGCCTTCCTTCTGGGGGCACCTGACATCTGGGGCAAGAAAAACTGAAGAAAATGGCGTTGGCTGGTTCTTTTATACCCCTGTCGCACTGACGTCAGGGAAGAGGCAACGACGTCCGACGCCAGACCTAGACTTTGGAATTCGGCCGACCGAGGACCCGCCTGACTGCAGGAAAACCCATCTGTTATGACTGCAGCTGTATTCGCACTCGAACATTTACATTTATGGTAGATACAAAACTGTACTTTTTGGACATAGTAGATGATGCTTTCTTAGAATCTAGTTTAAATCCGGATTCTCTGCCTCCTGCTCCAGCCAAACCAGATAGATTCTGTAGAGTGCCTGACTCTCACAAATTCCTTTACAAAAGCCCTGCTGCTGATCCAGAGACAATCTCCCAGGGTCCCAAAGGGGTTAAGGCTTCTATGGCTAAAAATCCTGTACCTTCGGAAAGGGACTCCAGAGCACTAGACAGGTGGGGGAAGAAGGTTTACACCTCTACTACTCTAGCTATGAGAGCACTAAATTGTCAATTTCACATGCTTAAATACCAGCAATTCCTTATGTCTCAAATAAAACAAAAGATGGGCACGCTCCCTCAACAGTCTGAACTCAAAGAAATGCAAGATCTGTTGCATGCAGCTGAACAGGTGGGCAAACATACTTTACAATGTGGTTTTGATGCCTTGGAAGCTTCCTCCAGAGCAGCTGTTACTGGGTCTTTTATACGTAGGCATGCTTGGTTAAAGGAACAATCTCTGCCTGATCATGTTAAAGCAAAGTTACTGGATGTGCCCCTACAGCAGGATGTTTTATTTGGGGTTAAAGCAGAGGAGGTTTTAAAGAAAATGGAGGATAAGGCAAAATCTATGCAGACGGTTAAAGATTTCTTACAGGTACAGCCCCACACTTCAGCAGAAATTGGCCAACAAAAAATTGGTCCTTTCCAGCTTCTGACAGGCCACAGAGGGGTAAATACAGGCGCCCAAGGGGCAGAGAACAGGCACAAATCCCTTACAAACCTTGCCAATGGGGCGCTTCAATACAGAAGGGAGGAGACGACAGGTCCCAAACCACTAGAAGGCAAACACAATGACTTAAATATCAAACTGCTAAGCAAAACCCTCTTGGCAGCTCCCTTGGGAGGAAAATTAACACTTTTTGCAGACAACTGGTGCATCGTCACAAAGGACAAATGGGTCCTAGACATTATCTCACACAGATACAGATTCCATTTCCACACCTTGCCAAGGATAAAAGGAATGCCAAACTTGCCACAAAATAAATGGGCAGAGGCACAAAAACAAATTACAGCTCTCATGGACATGAAAGCCATCCAACTGGTACCTACACAGGAGCAAGGCCAAGGCTTTTACTCAAGGCTCTTTCTAGTCCCCAGAAAGGACAATGCTTGGAGACCCATTCTGGACCTTTCAATTTTAAACACTTTCTTGCAAGTACCCAAATTCAAGATGCTAACACTACAGCAGCTTCTTCCCTTGTTGGGCAAGAAAGCTTGGCTAGTAACGGACCTCAAGGAGGCATACCTGCATGTTCCTATGAGACAAAATTGCAGAAGATACCTCCGTTTCATTGCAGGTTCAACCCATTACCAATTCTCTGCACTGCCCTTTGGCTTATCTACTGCGCCCAGGGTCTTCACAAAATGCCTGGCACCAGTAATTGCATACTGCAGACAGAGGGGAATTCAAATATACCCATACCTGGACGACTGTCTCATACAAGCAGAAAGCAGGGACTTTCTTTTACAACACCTGGCTTTTGTAAGACATCCTCTAAGTTGCCTAGGGTACACAGTAAATGAACAAAAATCAAAACTAGTGGCCTCACAAACTGACAGTCCTGGGTGCCAGCTTGAAATACAACGGCCCAGATGGCTTATCTGACGCCAGACAAACAACTACAATTAACTCAGTACTTCAGAACAATGGCAACAAAGACCCAACTCCCTGCAAGAAAAATTCTGCAGGCTTTGAGCTTCATGGCATCTTGCATACTACTGATACCATTTGCAAAACTGCATATGAGGAAATTACAATGGTACCTAAAAAGCGTATGGACTCAACACAGTCGCAGCTTGGAAACAATGATACCTCTCATTCCCTACCTTCAACAGGAGTTTCTATGGTGGTCACAGGCTTGTCACCTCAACAAGGGTTAGCCTTTCACCCTACCCCCAGCCAGGCAAACTATGACAACAGATGCATCGGACTATGCCTGTGGGGCACACATGGCAGGATGGTGCGTTCAATGCTTATGGACAGCAGATCAAAGGAAATCTGCACATCAATCAAAAAGAAATGCTAGCTGTACAAAATGCTCTGACAGCCTGCAAGGACCTCTTGCATCCAGGACAGCTTATCATAAGGACAGACAACACCACAGTAATGTGGTACATAAACAAGGGGGCACACACTCCTACCCTCTATGCAGGCAAGCAATGACCTTGTGGAGCACAGCACTGGCTTACCAAGTTCAATTACAAGCTCAAGTCCTGCCAGGAAAAAAGAACATATTGGCAGACGACCTAAGCAGAAACATCATGGATCCCCACGAATGGAAACTGGATCCACAAGTATTCGCAATGATAACTCAGAAGTGGGGGCTCCCAGACATAGTTTTGAGGGCTGGCAAACAGGTCTATCAGCTAACAAAGTTTTGCACAAGGACTTTTCACCAACAAGCTTGGAAAGTGGATGCACTCTCATTCAGTTGGAAAATGCTAACAGTATATGCCTTTCCTCCACTACCCCTTCTCACAAAGGTGCTACTGAAAGTCAGGATGGAGAGACCCCAAATGATACTCATTGCTCCAGACTGGCCACGCCAGCACTGGTACCCACTACTAAGGAATATGGCCCATGGCCCACCATGGATTCTACCACAAATTACCCACCTGCTCACACAGCAAGACAATCAGATTCTACACAGCCAGCTCAAAACCTTAAACTTGGCTGCATGGCAAATCACCTAGGCAACCAGCCAGCTCCTCTCTCACAAGCTGTTATGGAAGTTATTCTGGAGGCCAGGAGGCCCAGCACCAGGAAAGCCTACTCAGACAAATGGAAAAGGTTTTGCGCCTGGAACCAAGCTAAAGGCCAAAATACCCTTCAGCCAGACATACCTCAGATTCTGCAATATCTAACTGAGATATTACACAAAGGGCTTTCTTTTTCATCTATTAAAATCCATGCCTCAGCTATTTCTGCTCACTACAACATGGATCCTCCCTTATTTTCTCATCCACTCTTAAGGCAGTTTCTCAGAGGGGCCATGAACATTAGGCCTCCCAGGAGAGCACCAACACCTACTTGGGACCTCAATTTTGTTCTGGAAAAACTGACGCTACCTCCTTTTGAACCAGCTTTCTCAGCTGACCTAAAGTTTATATCATGGAAGACTGCCCTGCTGCTAGCAATCACTTCAGCTAGAAGAGTTTCAGAGCTTCAGGCACTAATGGCAGTAGAGCCTTTCCTCATTTTTCATCAAGACATGGTTTCTGTACGAACTAACCCCTCCTTTATGCCTAAGGTGGTTTCCACTGTGGCCCTAAATCAAACCATCCATTTACCCACCCTCTTTCCAAATCCACAAAACAAAGGAGAAAGACTCCTGCATTCCTTGGACATTCACAGACAGCTACGTTACTACTTCGATAAAACTAAGGTTTTCAGAAAATCTGACCAGCTTCTTGTATCCTATGCTACAGCATCACAAGGAAAGGCCATCTCAAAACAAACCATTTCCAAATGGATAGGACATTGCATACGTTTTTGCTACACCCACCATGGAAAACCAATTCCTGCTACCATAAGCCCCACTCTACCAGGGCAGCAGCTACATATACAGCCTTCCTCAGGGGGGTACCAACGAAGGATATTCTGGAATCTGCAACTTGGAGTTCAGTACACACCTTCACCAAACATTATCACTTACCACTTTACTCTAAGACCAGGGCGGGCTTCACTACTGCAGATGTTCTTCATCTCACATTGCTGCAGTCCTTACTTATGGGTAGTCCGCTGTCCTCTGTCGGCCCGAATACCAAAGTATTAGGCTGACGTCGGTCATGGGCGCCTAGATCTGACATCAGAGCATCAGGGTATAAAGGCGCATGACCGACGTCATATCCTAGTCTTTTTTGCCGCATGGTCCGATGCAGAAGCAGCGTTGCAAGTGCCGTTCGGCGTTCTGAAATTTTTCGTTTTCGGAGTTTCAGACCGATACCAAGTTGGGCTAAGTACCCGTTGGGGAATATTTTTTTTTTCTTGCCTTAGTTACTTACGGATGTCAGAAAAAGTGAATAATTGTATTTCTTGTGGGAAACAGATACGCATAGGGATTACCACTCGCTTTGTATTCCTTGTTTGGGACGGAGCACGGCGTAGTCGGGTGTCGATTTTGTGCTAGGTTTAATAAGCGCACTATAAACGGAGGTTAGATTGCTAGGTTAGTCTTTGGCAAGAGGTGTAATTATAATATGCCGCCGGATGTTCCGCCTGCTTCTACTAAGAAGTGCAAAGACAAATCTTTAAAGCCTAGGCAGGATGATTCGTCTGCTTCGACTGGACCTTTAGAAGCTACAGCTGAACAGGTGGATCCGGCTGAAGTTTCTGTTGAGTCCCAGGGGAAACTTTGATTTTACAGGATGTGGCCTCTCAGGAGGCAGGTCAGGCTGAAGGGGCCTCTCAGGTTACTATTCTCCTTCTATGCCTAAGGTGGTTAGGCCTTCTGCTACTGTTTCTAAGGCTCCTTCTAAGGGCAGGTCTGTCTTGCCTTCCTCTGGTGTCAGTTCTGGTTCTTCAGGGTCTGTGCCTAAAAGCACATGCTTAAAATGGCAGAGGATTTGATTACTTTAATTAGAGGTTCTATGCCCCCTCCTGATAAAAGGCCCAGGGTGGAGCCAGAGTTGGAAAGTTTGGAGCAGGCCTCAGATGATTCAGTCTTCTGCTGAAGACATTCAAGATTTCCCTCCTTATTCTGATTCTGATGCAGAGGATTCCACTCCTTCTGCTTCTCCTCCAGAGGATTTTTCATTTTCAGAAACTCTGCATTCCATGAGGGAGCATTTTCAGTGGGAGGGACAGGATTACTCTGATTCACAGAAGAGACTTAGGGAGTTCTTGTTTTTACCACAGCATAGACCCTTAGCTATACCTCCGGTTTTGGATGTTGTTTCAGATGTTTTTCGAAGCTTCCCTTAATCCAGATTCTGTGCCTCCTGCCCCAGTTAAACCGGACAGGTATTACAGGGTGCCTGAGGCTCATAAATATCTGTATAAGAGTCCTAGGGTGGACCCAGAAACTATTAGTCAGGGGCCTAAGGGTGTTAGAGCCTCTGTTGTTAAGAATCCGGTTCCTCTGGATAAGGAAGCTAGAGCTTTGGATAGATGGGGTAAGAAGGTGTATACCTCTTCTACTTTAGCAATGAGAGCTTTGAACTGCCAGTTTCATATGTTGAAGTATCAGAATTTCCTCCTTTCTCAGCTAAGGTCTAAAGTGGATGCTTTGGCAGAGGGCATAGAGTGTAAAGAAATGCAGGATTTAGTGCATGTTTCTGAACAGGTGGGTAAGCACTCTTTGCAATGTGGTTTTGATGCTTTACAGGCTTCTTCTAGGGTGGCTGCCACTGGTTCAGATGTTCTTCATCTCACATTGCTGCAGTCCTTACACTTGGGTAGTCCGCTGTCCTCGGTCGGCCCGAATATCAAAGTATAAGGCTGACGTCGGTCAAGGCGCATTAGACTGACATCAGGACGTCAGGGTACAAATGCGCATGACCGACGTCATATCCTCAGTCTTTTTTGCCGCATGGTCCGATGCAGAAGCAGCGTTGCAAGTGCCGTTCGGCGTTCTGAAATTTTTCGAGTTCAGAGTTTCAGACAGAGTCAAAGTTGGCTAAGTACCCCGTTGGAATATTTTGCTTTTTCTTGCCTCAGTGGTTTACCGGATGTCAGAAAAAGTGAATAACTGTATTTCTTGTGGGAAACAGATACCGCATAGAGATTATCATACCTTGTGTATTCCTTGTTTAGGGCCTGAGCACGACGTTGTTGGGTGTCGCTTTTGTGCTAGGTTCAATAAGCACTATTAAGAGAAGGTTAGATTGTGCCAGGTTAGTCTTTGGGAAGCGGTGCAATTACACTATGCCGTCGGATGCTCCGCTGTCCGCTTCTTCAAAGAAGCGCAAGGATAAAGCAGCTAAGCCCAGGGTAGACGAAGTCAGTCCGTCCCGACGCCGGTTCTTTAGAGGTATCGGTGGAGCCGGTGGTTCCACCGAGGTTTCTCTGGAGGCCCAGGGGAGACCTTGTTATTGCAGGATGTGGCCTCTCAGGAGGCAAGTCAGGCTGAAGGGGCTTCTCAGGTTGCTGTACTCCCTCCCTTCCTAGGGTGGTTAGGCCTTCTGTTTCCAAGGCTTCTCCCAGAGGCAGGCCAGGTTTAGCTTCAGTTGGTGTCCTCCTAGTTCTTCAGGATCTGTGCCCAAGAAGCATATGCTTAAAATGGCAGAAGATTTGATTACCTTAATTAGAGGTTCTTTGCCCCTCGGATAAGAGGCCTAGGGTGGAGCCTGAGTTAGGGAGTGTTGAGCAGGCTTGGATGTTTCAGAGTCTTGACTGAAGACTTGCAGGAGTATTCTCCTTATTCTGATTCTGATGTGGATGATTCTACTCCTTCTGCTTCTCCTCCTGAGGATTTTTCTTTTCAGAGACCCTCCATTCCATGAGGGAGCATTTTAAGTGGGAAGGTCAGGATTTCTCAGATTCCAGGAAAAGGCTTAGGGAATTTCTGTTTTACCCCAGCATAGGCCTTGGCTATACCTCCTGTTTTGGATGTTGTGGAGGATGTGTTTGCAGAGGCTTCTCTTAATCCTGATTCCCTGCCTCCTGCTCCTGTTAAGCCGGATAGGTATTATAGGGTGCCTGAAGCTCATAAGTTTCTTTTAAGAGTCCTAGGGCGGACCCAGAAACTGCTAGTCAGGGGCCTAAGGGTGTTAAGGCTTCTGTTAAAAATCCGTTCCTCCAGATAAAGAGGCTAGGGCTTTGGATAGATGGGGAAAGAAAGTTTATACGTCTTCCACCCTAGCTATGAGGGCTCTAAATTGCCAGTTTCACATGTTGAAATACCAAAACTATCTACTGTCTCAATTGAAGTCTAAGGTAGATGCTCTGGCGGAAGGTATTGACTGTAAAGAGTTACAGGATTTGGTACATGTCTCTGAACAAGTGGGTAAGCATTCTTTGCAATGTGGTTTTGATGCTGTACAGGCCTCGTCTAGGGTGGCTGCCACAGGGTCAGTTCTTCGCAGGCACGCCTGGCTGAGGGATCAGAATTTATCTGACCATGTTAAGACAAGGATTTTGGATGCTCCTTTACAATCTGATGTGTTATTTGGTTCACCTGTTGAGGCAGTCTTAAAGAAAATGGAAGACAAGGCTAAGTCTATGCAGACTGTTAAAGATTTTTTGCAGGTTCAGCCTCCGAAGTTTAGCAGAAACTGGCCTACTAAGGGGTGGACGTATCCTTCTTATGATTCCCAGGCTAGGGGCAGGTCTAGACGGGGTAGGGGCAGAGCTCAGGGCTCTTTCAGGCCTAGAACAGGGAGTTCACCTGCACAGTCTTGGTGAGGGCAGGGGTCAGTCCTTTCAGTAAACAGACCCAATGACCTACCTTTTCAGCTGCCAGAGTCTTCTCGACTAGCAGCACCTTTGGGAGGAAGGTTGGCACTTTTCAAAGAAAATTGGAGTTTAATTACCCAAGACAGATGGGTATTGGATATCATACACCAAGGTTACAGGTTTTATTTCCATACCTTGCCTCCTTTCAAAGGCATGCCAGACGTTCCTCCTCAGCAAAGAATAGAGGCTCACAAACGGATTTCTCTGCTACTCCAAATAGGAGCCATTCAGCCTCTGTCAGAAGTGGGCCTAGGATTTTATTCTCGCCTGTTCCTAGTACCAAAGAAGGGGAACACGTGGAGACCAATTCTGGATTTATCTATCCTCAACACTTATCTGGACATTCCCAAGTTCAAAATGTTGACGTTACAACAGCTTTTACCTCTGCTGGGCAAAGATCATTGGATGGTGACTCTGGATCTCAAGGAGGCTTACCTTCATGTTCCTATCAGGCTAAGTTGCAGGAAGTATCTACGTTTCGGGCTGGGACTTCTCATTATCAGTTCACTGCATTGCCCTTTGGCTTATCTACTGCGCACAGAGTATTCACTAAGGTTCTGGCTCCAGTAATAGCTTTCTTCAGACTAAGAGGGATACAGATCTATCCTTATTTGGACGATTGTCTGATTCTGGCTCAAGGAAAGAAGAGCTTCTTCATCATCTCCACTATGTGATAGCAGTGCTAAGATGCCTAGGGTATTCTGTGAGCGAAATAAAGTCCAGTCTAGTACCCTCTCAGGACATGTGCTTTCTGGGTGTGAGACTGAATACAGCATCCCAGATGGCCTTTTGACCCCGGACAAACAAAAGAATCTTTCTCTTTACTTCCATCAATTGTCTCATCAGTCCAGGCTGACTGCAAGGACAGTCCTTCAAGCCTTGGGGTTCATGGCATCTTGTATTCTGGTGCTTCCCAATGCCAAACTGCATATGAGGAAGTTACAATGGTATCTCAAAATGTATGGACACAGCACTGCCAAGATTTGGACACTGTCATTCAGATAATACCTTGCATTCAAAAGGAATTTTTGTGGTGGGCTCAGGAATGTCACCTAAACAAGGGACTCTCTGTGACCCGGCCAGAGGCGAGTCAGATTCTAACGACAGATGCCTCAGACAAAGCTTGGGAGCTCATCTAAATGGAAAGTGGATACAAGACATTGGCCTGCCAGACTTCTACATCTACATATCAACCTGAAGGAGATCTTAGCAGTCCAATTTGCATTAATAGCTTTCAAGGATTTACTTCTTCCAGGGCAGGTGTTGATTCTAACAGACAACACAACTGTCATGTGGTACATCAACAAGCAAGGGGGAACACATTCTTATCCTCTGTGCAGGCAAGCAATGATTTTGTGGGAGACTGCTCTCAGTTTACAGCTAAATCTTCAGGCAAGGTTTCTGCCGAGCACAGAACTCCTTAGCAGATGTGTTGAGCAGACAAATTATGGATCCCCACGGTGGAAATTGGATCCTCATGTATTTCAGAAATTGACAGTGTCATGGGGAACTCCAGACATAGATCTGTTCGCTTCTCCTCTAAACTACCAGCTGCCAAAGTTTTGCACAAAAAGTTTTCATCCCACAGCTTGGAAGGTGGATGCTCTTTCATTCAATTGGAGCAATCTTCATGTATGCCTTTCCACCTCTGCCTCTCCTCCCAAAGGTACTTCTGAAGGTCAGACAGGACAAGCCAAGGATGATTTTAATAGCTCCAGATTGGCCTCGACAACATTGGTACCCACTACTGAGAAGTCTGGTAGGAGCCTCCATGGCCTTTACCTTGATTCCACACCTGCTGACTCAGGAGAACAGTCATTTACTCAATGTCAAACTTCACTCTCTTCACCTGACAGCCTGGCATATTCTGTTTTAAACCCTGGAGGGTTTCAGCTTCCACAGCAAGTTTTGAATGTTATTTTGGAAGCCAGAAGGCCTAGTACAAGGAAAGTGTAATGCAGATAAATGGAAGAGATTTTTATTTTGGAGTGCAGCAAAAGCATTTGATGTTTCTAAGCCTAATTTAAGTGTGGCTCTTCAATATCTTACTGAGTTACTGGACAAAGGTTTGTCCTTCTCTTCTATTAAGATTCATGCTGCAGCAATTTCTGCTCACTATGATTGTGACCCACCATTGTTTTCTCATCCTTTGTTTAAGCAATTCCTTAGAGGGGCAAAGAATATAAGACCCCCACGGAGCTCCTACTCCTGCTTGGGATCTCAATTTTGTGTTGGAGAAACTCACTCTACAACCTTTTGAGCCTGCAGCTACTGCTGAGTTGAAATATTTATCATGGAAGACTGCTTTTTGTTAGCCATTACCTCTGCGAGAAGGGTTTCTGAATTACAGGCCCTTATGGCAGTTGAGCCTTTCTTAATTTTCCATAAGGATAGGGTATCTTTACTAATCCTTCCTTTATGCCTAAAGTGGTTTCTAGTGTGTCTTTAAACCAAACTATTCATTTGCCTACCTTTTATGCAAACCCCCAAAATAAAGGGGAAAAGATTTTGCACACTTTGGATATACACAGGCAGTTATATTATTTGAGCAGAACTAAGGGGTTCAGGCAGTCTCAGCAGTTATTTGTTTCTTTTGCTTTGAGTTCTCAGGGCAAGCCTGTGTCAAAACAAACTATTTCTAAGTGGATTGGGTTTTGCATTGCTTTCTGTTATTCCCATCATGGCAAGGAGGTTCCAGCTGGGATTAGGCCTCATTCCACTAGGGCTACTGCCACTTCAACAGCTTTTAAGGGGGGTGGCAACTAAAGATATCTTGGAGGCAGCTACTTGGAGTTCTGTGCACACTTTCTCTAAGCATTATCACCTTCCACTTTACTCTAAATCTAGGGCTGGTTTTGCCACTGCTATTTTACAGGGCATTTTGGCAGCTCCTGCTTCTTTATAGTTGTGCCAGCCTCCCTTACCTCTGCTTTGGGATTCTACCCAAGTGTAAGGACTGCAGCAATGTGAGATGAAGAACATAGTACAGTTTTGTACCTACCATAAATGTAGATGTTCAAGATCCACATTGCTGCAGTCCACCTCCCTCCTTCCCTCTGTAGTTAGAGGTTGTGTGGGTTGGATTGTAAATATTGTGTATATTGTATATATTGTACTTATTATTAGTGCTAGGGTGGTTGGTTGTTGGTTTTGTTGTCTTTGGGTTTTGACCTTTCTTGTTAGGGTCTTCTGACATCTGGGGCAAGAAAAGACTGAGGATATGACGTCGGTCATGCGCATTTGTACCCTGACGTCCTGATGTCAGTCTAATGCGCCTTGACCGACGTCAGCCTTTATACTTTGATATTCGGGCCGACCGAGGACAGCGGACTACCCAAGTGTAAGGACTGCAGCAATGTGGATCTTCGAACATCTACATTTATGGTAGGTACAAAACTGTACTTTATTCGTAGGCACGCCTGGCTTAAGGATCAGAATTTGTCTGAGCATGTTAAGTCTAGAATTCTGGATGCCCCTTTACAGTCTGAAGTTTTGTTTGGTCCTCCTGTGGAGTCAGTCTTGAAAATGGAAGACAAGGCTAAGTCTATGCAGACTGTTAAAGATTTTTTGCAGGTACAACCGCCAAAGTTTAGTAGAAATTGGCCTACCAAGGGGTGGACGTACCCTTCTTCTGATTCTCAGTCTAGGGGTAGATCTAGGCGTGGTAGGGGCAGAGCTCAGAGTACTTTCAGGCCGAGACAATGGAGTTCGCCTGCTCAATCTGCTGGTGAGGGCAGGGGCCAGTCCTTTCAATAAACAGGCCCAATGACCTACATTTTCAGCTGCCAGATTCTTCTTGCCTGGCAGCTCCTTTGGGAGGAAAGTTGGCTCTTTTCAAGCAAAATTGGCATTTAGTCACCCAGGACAAATGGGTATTGGACATTATAAACCGAGGTTACAAGTTCTATTTCCATACCATGCCTCCTTTCAAAGGCATGCCAGACGTCCCTCCTCGGCAAAGGATAGAGGCTCGCAGACAAATTTCTTTACTACTTCAAATAGGAGCTATACAGCCAGTGCCTCTGTCAGAAGTGGGCCTAGGATTTTATTCTCGCCTGTTTCTAGTTCCAAAGAAAGGGAACACGTGGAGGCCAATTTTGGATTTATCTATCCTCAACACTTACCTGGAAATTCCAAAGTTCAAGATGCTGACTTTACAACAACTTTTACCTCTGTTGGGAAAAGATCACTGGATGGTTACTCTGGATCTCAGAGGCTTACCTTCATGTTCCTATCAGGCCCAGTTGCAGGAGGTACCTGCGTTTTCGGGCTGGAAATTTACATTATCAGTTCTCTGCATTGCCCTTTGGCTTATCTAGTGCGCCCAGAGTGGTCACAAAGGTTCTGGCTCCAGTGATAGCATTTTTCAGACTAAGAGGAATACAGATTTATCCTTATTTGGACGATTGCCTGATTATTGCACAAGAAAAGGACGAACTTCTTCATCATCTACAGTATGTCATGGCAGTGTTAAGATGCCTAGGGTATTCTGTGAACGAAACAAAGTCCAGTCTAGTACCCTCTGCGGACATGTGCTTTCTGGGTGTGAGACTGAATACAGCTTCCCAGATGGCCTTTTGACCCCGGACAAACAAAGAAGCCTTTCTCTTTATTTCCATCAAATGTCTCTACGGTCCAGGCTGACTGCAAGGACAGTCCTTCAAGCCTTGGGGTTCATGGCATCTTGTATTCTGGTGCTTCCCAATGCCAAATTGCATATGAGGAAGCTTCAATGGTATCTCAAAATGTATGGACACAGCACTGCCAAGATCTAGACACTGTCATTCAGATAATACCTTGCATACGGAAGGAGTTTTGTGGTGGGCTCAGGAATGTCACCTAAACAAGGGACTCTGTGACCCCAGAGGCGAGTCAGATTCTAACGACAGATGCCTCGGACAAGGCTTGGGGAGCACACCTCAATGGCAAATGGGTGCAAAACACGTGGCCTGTCAAACTCCAACATTTGCATATCAACTTGAAGTAAATGTTAGCAGTCCAGTTTGCATTGATGGCTTTCAAAGATTTACTTCACCGAGGCAGGTGTAGATTCAAACAGACAACACTACTGTCATGTGGTACATCAACAAGCAGGGGAACCCATTCTTACCTTCTTTGCAGGCAAGCGATGATTCTGTGGAAACTGCTCTCAATCTACACCTCAATCTTCAGGCAAGGTTTCTACCAGGAGCACAGAACTCCTTAGCAGATGTATTGAGCAGACAAATAGTGGATCCTCACGAGTGGAAATTGGATCCTCATGTATTTCAACAGTTGACAGTGTTAGGGGACACTCCAGACATAGTGCTGTTCTCTTCTCCACTAAATTACCAGTTGCCAAAGTTTTGCACAAAAATGTTTCATCACACAGCTTGGAAGGTGGATGCTCTATCATTCAGTTGGAACAATCTGCATGTATATGCCTTTCCACCTCTGCCTCTTCTTCCCAAGGTACTCTTGAAGGCCAGACAAGACAAGCCAACCATGATTTTGATAGCACCGGATTGGCCTCGACAACACTGGTACCCACTACTGAGGAGATTAGTACGAGAACCTCCATGGCCTCTGCCTTTGATTCCGCACCTTTTGTCACAAGAGGACAGTCACTTCCTCAATGTCAAGATTCAGTCTCTACATCTAACAGCCTGGCATATTCTGTTTTAGACTCTGGAGGGTCTCAGCTTCCACAACAGGTTTTGAATGTTATTTTGGAGGCCAGGAGGCCTAGTACCAGGAAAGTTTACGCTGATAAATGGAGGAGATTTTTTATTTGGAGCAAAGGACAGGACTTTGATGTCTCCAAACCTGATTTAAGTGTTGCTCTTCAATATCTTACTGAGTTATTGGACAAGGGTTTGTCTTTCTCCTCAATAAAGGTCCATGCTGCAGCCATTTCTGCTCACTATGATTGTGACCCTCCTTTATGATTGTGACCCTCCTTTATTCTCTCATCCTTGGTTTAAGCAATTTCTTAGAGGGGCAAAGAATATAAGACCCCCACGTAGAGCTCCTACTCCTGCTTGGGATCTCAATTTTGTGTTGGAAAAACTTACTCTACAACCTTTTGAGCCTGCAGCTACTGCCGAGTTAAAGTATTTGTCATGGAAAACTGCTTTTTTGTTGGCCATTACCTCTGCAAGAAGGGTTTCTGAATTACAGGCCCTCATGGCAGTGGAGCCTTTCCTAATTTTTCATAAGGATAGGGTATCTTTGCGTACTAATCCTTCCTTTATGCCTAAGGTGGTTTCTAGTGTGGCCTTAAATCAAACTATTCATTTGCCTACTTTTTATGCAAACCCCAAAATAAGGGGGAGAAAATTTTGCATACTTTGGATATTCACAGGCAGTTGCGTTATTATTTGAGCAGAACCAAGGAGTTCACACAGTCTCAGCAATTGTTTCTTTTGCTTTGGGTTCACAGGGTAAACCTGTTTCAAAACAAACTATTTCTAAATGGATTGGGTTTTGTATTTCTTTCTGTTATTCCCATCATGGTAAGGAGATTCCTGCGGGAATCAGGCCTCATTCCACTAGGGCTACTGCTACTTCTACGGCCTTTCTAAGGGGGTAGCTACAAAGGACATTTTGGAGGCAGCTACTTGGAGTTCAGTGCATACCTTTTCTAAACATTACCACCTTCCTCTTTATTCTAAGTCTAGGGCTGGATTTGCCACTGCAATTTTACAGGGCATTTTAGGCCCCTAATGCTTTATGATTTTACCATCCTCCCTTTCACGTTGCTTTGGGATTCTACCCATAAGTAAGGACTGCAGCAATGTGAGATGAAGAACATAGTACAGTTTTGTACCTACCATAAATGTAGATGTTCAAGATCCACATTGCTGCAGTCCAATTCCCTCCTTCCCCACTGTAGTTAGACTTGGTGCTATGCTTTAGGTGATGGTTGTTGTTGGGCATGTTTTTGGGAGGCATTCTGTTTTGGCTGTGGCCTTTCTGGTTTGGTCTTCTGACATCTGGGGCAAGAAAGACTGAGGATATGGCGTCGGTCATGCGCCTTTATACCCTGACTCTGATGTCAGATCTAGGCATGACCGACGTCAGCCTAATACTTTGGTATTCGGGCCGACCGAGGACAGCGGACTACCCATAAGTAAGGACTGCAGCAATGTGGATCTTCGAACATCTACATTTATGGTAGGTACAAAACTGTACTTTTGCAGGGCTTTCTAGCCCCCTCTAACCCTGTTTGACTCCTCCGCCCATCCTTAGCTTTGGGATTCTACCCAAGTGTGATGACTGCAGCAGGGTAACACAATGAACATAGTACAGTTTTGTACCTACCATAGATGTAGATGTTGAGTGTATACCCTGCTGCAATCCAGGTTGCCCTCCCTCCATCCCCTCTAAAACTAGCTGAACTTATCTCTATTCTATACAACCTCTGTGGTGTATTTGCTTGTGCCTAAGGGTTTTGTTTTACTTTTTTCAAGATAGCTATATATATATATATATATATATATATATATACACATATATTTTTGCCTACCTATTCGGGGCACCTGACATCTGGGGCAAGAAAAACTGAAGAAAATGGCGTCGGATGCCTCTGATATACCCCTGGCGCTCTAATGTCAGGGAAGAAGTGACAGCAGTCGACGCCAAACCAAGACTTTGGAATTCTGGCCGACTGCGGGACCGCCTGACGGCAGGATAACCCAAGTGTGATGACTGCAGCAGGGTATACCCTCGAACATCTACATTTATGGTAGGTACAAAACTGTACTTTTCACTTCCCTTTGGAATAGTTGACTCTGTTTGCATTCGTTTTTCTTCCTCACTGGAACAGGAAATTTTGGAAAAAAAGTTGGAAGAATTTCTGTCGCATTCTGTTGTATTTTAGGCCGTGTTGCCAAATTCAAAGGATGCATGTTGTTCTATGACATCACTGACATCTCCGTATGTGCTGACATTCCCTCATATGCATCAGAAGTACGGGGTGGAGTTATGGAGGTAGCCACGGCAACCATGTTCCCTCCAAGTGTGGTCTTAAAATTCAGATTATTACCAGAATTAATGTTCATATTAGAAGTATCATGCATATCATTCACATCAATTTTCCCCATATTTGACACTGGGGATCGATTATCATTAACAAAAGGCGAAGTAAAAATATTCCCCTGTAAAAAGTCTCTAATCTTTTAGGAGCTTCTTAGATTTTATCTGTTGCATTTTAAAATCATATGCAGCAAGGTTGCTTAAAACAGCCAAAATTCTACATAAATGTAGTTCTCGTGTATAAGCGTGTTCCAGATTCTCCTGTAAAACACTAATCCTCACGCAACTTATCTTCCTGTGGACTAAAAGTCAAGCAAAAGCTGCATATATTGAAAACTAGCCTGTACGTTTATAAGTTGCCAGTGAGCCAACAGTTCAGAAAGGCTTCTCCTTGAGAGGGCATAAAAAAAGTCTTAGCCCTCTAGGCACTATTTTATAATGCAGACACGCTTCAACATGAAACCTCTGCCACTGCAGACGTTTCAATTTCTGCAGTGAATTCTCCAAAATAGACAAAAGCTCAAGGAAGGTTTCATCAATAGTGTCAACTGTTGATTCTTGCAGGTTATGTTCCCTCACATGTAAAATACCCAGATTAAGTAAAGGAACCCACAGTGTGCCCACTAATGACGACTCCTGCAATTCGTACGGAGTTGCATGTATTGGTGGCATTTCAGAATACGATTGTAGACTCTTCAAGACCTGTTGCCTCCTACTGCTATTGGAACTGTCTGGGTATCTTTCTTCCACATTGCTCTCTTTTCTGCCTGCATATCCTGATATTTTATGACTGTGTGTCACTGTACGCAGGTCACTGTAGTCACTGGGTGTGGCGATTTCAGTGATCAATGCTACTTTTGTCTTTTCCTGGACCACTGTATATGGCTTTCTAGCATCTATCTTTTGTACTGTTGGTAATGGATGGATCCCATGTGATGTAGACTTAACTTTCTATGATGCTTTATGGCTCATGTTTCCAGTGTTTTTCAGCCACTTCAATACCATAATGTTTGCACAATCCTCAGTGCAACAGTCTTGCCACATTATTATGTCTTTCAGCATACAGTCCTCCTGCCATTAGTATTTAGCAACCAGCAATGAGGTGTGCAACTGTTTCCAGTTTAGTTTTGCAAAACATACATTTGTCGTTTTTTCCCACAAATTCAGTGGACTTTGTAAACCAATGTGTACGCAGCCCATTATCTTCGGCTGCCAGTATTAACCTTTCATCTCTTGGCTTGAATTCGCCTCTCCTTAGCCATTCCTGCATTCTTTCCTGATCAACATGAGGTTCTTCCAGAAGTTTTCTATACTTGCAACTATATATCTGAAGTTGTTAACTTGATCAGCAACCTGTGAGTTTCGGATCTGACACTGATCCGAGCCAGCAGCATACAAAGCAAAAGATCCAAGCTCCTCCCCCCTACCCATACTACACTGCAACCTCCTTCCAGTCCCCTGATCTCGTTTGCTGTGGCTTTGCCAGCATGGGATTTTTGAGCTCCAGGGTGTGCTCTTTGAGATATATATATACGTCATATATATATATGGGGCCTACACTGACAGAAGGTTAACAACTTTCTAGCATATATATATATATATATATATATATATATATATATATATATATATATATATATATATATATATATATACTATTTGCGTTTTGTAAGTGTAGGCCCCCCTTCCTGCCCGTAGTATGTGTGTGCGTTTGTCAGAAAGTGACTTTAAGTGCACAGAGTGCGGCCACAAGCTGTTGCCAGCCGACGGTCACACTCTGTGTGTAGTTTGCTTGGGGTGCCTTATTTGTCATCCGGCTGCAATATCTGTGCGGCCTTCAACCCCCGAGCCCTGCGGGATCGCAGGAACAAGTTGATTCTGGCAGGTCTTCTACCCGTGGAATCAACTTCTGCTTCTTCCACAGCTTCTTCGCTAGCCACGGCTGTGGCTGTCCAGCCTTCTGGCCTCCTCCCCTGTCCGGGACTCACCCTCCCACCTTGCCACAGGGAGAAAGCGAGAGAGGCCAAGAAAGAGAGAATGAAAGACAAACAGGGAAAAAGAGAGAGAGAAGGTCCGCAAGCAGCAGGCCGAGTTGGATCCAACGGCAACTCCCGCTAAGGTGATTTTGTCTCTTGTCAATGTTACTAGGCCATCCTCACCTCAGCTCCGTTCACCACGTTTTTCTCCGGAGCCAGAGGAGGAGGCTTGACCACCCTCGAGGTCATCTTCGTGTCGGCCCTCCCGGCCAGAGTCGGTGGTGTCTTCGAGATCGACTGAGTATCTCTGATGCAGACGTGGATCGGATGATGCAAAGGTTTCTATAAACTCAACTGCAGATGGGAGTGTTGCTGCCCCCCCCCCCACTGTTGCGGGGAGTTCGGCTCTGTTTTTCGCCCCGATAGCTCCTTCTCCTATTCACTATCGGATTTCGGAGTCTATGGATCTGAGGAGCCCCGGAGTCAGGGGGTCGGCACCGGTGGTACCTTCGGCCTTGACACCGGCCATGCCCTTGAGTCTGTTGGATCCGCTTTCAGATCTGAGCTCTCAGAGCCGAGAGTTGGGCTTCAGATCCGAGGGGATGTGTGTCATCGGCTCCATTGTGGTTGGGGCATACCGTCCCTTTGGGTCCGGCTGTTCCAAATTCGGCTCCGATCCCTTCGGATCCGAGGGTCGTGGCTTACCCTCACCACCAGTTTCAGGGAAGCAGGTTCTCCTTAGGCATTTGTTGTGGAGAGGGTTCTCTCTGAAGGATAGAGACCCTCACTCTTTTTCCTCTGGGTCCATCTCTGCCCCCTCGCATTTGGGTTTGTCTTCCATCATCCAGTCCCCCCCAGGGACAGCCTGTATCTATTGCGCCCCAGCCAGTTCCTCTGGAGGAACACAAAACCATTTGTGAGCCCTCCCCGGAGAGTCCACCCGAGGAGGTTCCTCACAAATGCCAGTGTAAAAGGAGGCACTTGGATTCCCCAGAGTCCCTTACTGAGGATACCGACTTGGAGGAAGGGGGAAGTTTCCCCCAAATCAGCCCCCGAAGACTTCTCCTTTGGAGACATAATGGAAATCCTTCACTGGGGGGGGGGGGTCTGCCCAAAAACCTTCCTCTGATGCGTCTGTATTCCTGGAGGCATTCGACACAGGTCCATCTACCTCTTGGGTGTTTGTCCCCCCCCCCAGTCAACCCTCTGGTGGACCTTATCACCACCAGAGCTTGGAAGGAACCAGACACTGTGGAGCCAATACCCAAAAGGCCCAACAAAATATTGAGCCCCCCCCCCCCCTGCAGATAGAGCTAATTGGAGCAAAGTTTCCCCTGTAGATGCCATGGTGGTGGCGGCGGCCACAAAAAAAGGAACTCGCCCAGGAAAGTTCCTCTGTCCATCTCCCAGACAAGGAGTCCAGGGCGATGGACCATCTTGGAAAGCGGACTTTTGCTTCAGCTACCTTTACTATAAGGGCGCTGAATTACTTGGCCCACATAATTCGCATGCAGTGGGACCTTGTGAAACAGTACGCAGAGTCTCCCCTGGAGTCCATGTCGGCAGAGGGTAAACTGACCTTCTCTGCTCGTATGGCCACACTCGAGTCTGTGTCCAGTACGTCCATGCGTCTACTCTCACGCCACCGAGGGAGCTGCTAGGGCTAGCGGACCCGGTTTCGCCTTAAGGCATCATGCCTGGCTCCATCTTTGCAATTTCTCGTAACCCTTCAAGGCGTCCTTCACTAAAGCACCCTTTGACAGTTCGACCCTGTTCGGGAAGACTGTCCGCGATACGCTTGTCCAGAGCAAGAAAGACTAGAAAACACTGTCAGCCATCAGGATCCGCCTCTCTAACCCTCTAAGGTACTTTTCCAGGAACCAGTGAGGGCAAAAAAAGCTGTGGTTCTGGAAATCTCAGCATTCCTGGAACGCTCAGGAGGCAGAGGGGGGACCAGGTGGACACCGGCCCGGAGGCAGAGGGGGAGCCGAAGACGTTCGGGTCACAAGAACCATTTTCAGATCGACCTGCACAGCAACCCTAAGGGGGTTGCCCCAACTGCTCCTCTCTGGAGGCAGCCGGATCAGGCATCTATTCCAGGTTCTTTTTGGTGCCAAAAAAAGACGGGGGACCTAAGGCCGATTCTCTACCTATCAGCAATGAACCTGTTCATTGCCAAGGAAATGTTCCGGATGGTCACACTTCAGTCCATCCTGTCCTCCTTGCAGGAGGAAGACTGGTTGTGCTCGATAGACCTCAAGGATGCGTACTACCATATCCTGATGGACAGGCGATCCAGGATGTTCCTCCGCTTTCGGCTAGGGGCCAGTCATTATCAATTCCAGGGTCCTACCCTTTGGTCTCACCCCAGCCCCCAGGGTGTTCACCAAGGTCATGGCAGTTGTAGCGCCCCACCTGAGACTTCAGGGCATTCAGGTCTTCCTGTACCTGGACGACTGGCTCCTCACCGCTCCCACCAGGCATCTACTCTTACTAGCTAGAGATTTCTTTCTCCTGATATCACCTCGGCTGGGGATCACCATAAATCTCAGGAAGTCTTCCCTACAAATCTGTTCGTGTTAGACTTCATATGGGCGAGAATAGATTCTCTTCAGGCCAGGGCATTTTTGATCCCAGACAGACTACACAGCTTGGCACTTCATGTTTTAGCGCTTCTGCAGTCCCCTGCACCCCCAGTAGAATTAGTCCTGAGAGCCTTAGGGTCCATGGCAGCAGCTATCAACCTGATCCCTTGTGCTCGTCTGCATATGAGAGTTTTACAGTGGATGTTGCAAGTTCAGTGGTCGATACTACTACAACCTCTAGATTTTCCGATCGCTCTGAGCAGTGTGTGCAGAAATTCTCTCATGTGGTGGCTTCGATCCCGGGTTTTGCAGGAGGGACGTCCCTTTGTTGCACCCCAACCCCAAGCCATGGTGACCACGGACACCTCCTGCCTAGGGTGGGGGGGGGCACTGTTCGGGCAGGACTGTCCAAGGCACGTGGACTCAAAGCGAGACCATTCTGCATATAAATGTTCTAGAGATGAGTGGTCCTTTTAGCATTGCAGGTCCTTCATGCTCATCTTCCTCTGGGAACTATTGCGATCCAGTCAGACAATGTCAGTGGTCTGGCATATCAACAAACAGGGGGGAACCATGTCTTATCCCCTTTGTTGAGATGCCATGAGAGTTTGGGAATGGGCAATCTCCACCAACCGCTTTCTGATAGCAATGCACATTCCAGGTCGGTCCAACATCTTGGCAGACAAATTGAGCAGAACTATCCTTTCTCCCTACGAGTGGTCTGTGAACTTTTGTGTAGCAGAACAGAACTTCCTCAAGTGGGGTCAGCCTTGCTGTGATCTCATCGCATTGCCATCCAACGCAAAGTGCAGCGAGTTTTTCGCACTTATCCCCCTGATGGGGGAAGCCCCCAGAGACGCTGTTGTTCATGCTCGGTCTTCTTTATGCGTATCCCCCGCTCATGACAAAATTCTTACAGAAAGCTCGTCAGTTGGGGAGCAGAATTATCCTCATAGCCCCATTCTGGCCTTGTCAAGTCTGGTTTCCTTGCCTACGGTCTCCTCTCATAGCTCCACCCTGGATCTTTGGATCCCATTCCGGATCTGATTCGTCATCCCTTGGGAACACTTCCCCTGAATCTGGACAGCCTGAAGCTCACAGCTTGGCTGCTCCAGTTCCACTACTTGCTAGGACTCCCGGTGTCTCTTCCCCTGTTAAATCCATCTTGGTTGCGGCACATAAATCCTCTACCAGGAAAATTTACTGTAGCAAATGGAGACGTTTCTCCATTTGGGCTTCACAGAGAAAGCTGGATCCTTTTACCGCTCTGATCCCAGTGGTATTGGACTTTTGGTCTCAGATCTTCCAGCATGGAACCAGCTCTTCCACAGTGAAGGTCCAGCCGGTGGCTATTTCCCATTTCCATGTAGGGGACAATTTAGGCTCTCTCGCTGCTGCCAGAATTTGTAAGACCTTTTTGAAAGGCACTTTTCTTCTGAGACCTCCTGTTAAGAATCCGTCCCCGCCTTGGGAACGGACTTCAGTTCTTCAGGCCTTAGTTGCGCCTCCTTTCATGTCCTCTGCATCAGATGACTTAAAATTCTTGTCATGGAAGACTGCTTTTCTGGTAGCTATCACCTCAGACAGGAGAGTGTCGGGGCTTCCGTCTCTTTGTATGAAACCTCCATACCTAGTGTTTCCTAAGGACAGGGTGTCCCTCGGGACTAATCCGTCTTTTTTCCCTAAAGTTGCTTCTGAGACAAACAGTAATCAGTCTATTAATTTGCCTGTTTTTTTCCCTAATTTTCAGAACAAAGGGGAATGCAAACTTCATGTGCTGGATGTTCACAGGCAGTTACGTCTTTAATTGCACAGGACTGCAGTCTTTTGTAAATCTGATCTTTTTGTCTCCTTTGCTAAGCCTTTTGTAGGGAAACCAGTTTCAAAGGTGACTATCGCTAGGTGGATTTCCCTTTGTATCCTACAAGCATATAGAGAGCTTGGTTTTACCAGAACCAGTAGGAGTTCATGCTCATTCTATGCGTTCTATGGCAACGTCTGCCGCATTCTGGTTTAGAGGTTCCCTGGATGACATTTGCTCAGCGGCTACCTGGGTGTCCTCTCACACCTTTATTACTCATTATAAACTGGATTTGGTGTCTAGAGGAAGGGCTTCCTTTGGCTCTGCAGTGCTCTGGAATATCCTTCCTTAAGGGCCTCCCAAGATTTAGGGTAGCTGGGGACTCTGTCCCACAGGTTGCTGATCAAATGAAGTTAACTACTTCAGATAAAGAAGTTATGTACACACCATAACGTTCCATCTGTGTAGGTAAACTTCATTTGTCAGCAAATGTCCCTCCCTCCTTCCCTCTGACCTTGGCGGTTTTTTTCTGCTGAGCTCTATGTTCGGAGTTCACGAGCTTGATGTTTGTCCTTGGTTCAGGGGTCTCAGGTTTTAGTTTGTTGGTCGTCATATGTGGAGTGGCAAACTCTATCTGAGGATTGGAAGGAGGTTGCAGTGTAGTATGGGTAGGGGGGAGGAGCTTGGAGCTCGGATCTTTTTGCTTGGTATGCTGCCGTCTTGGATCCGAAACCCACAGGTTGCTGACAAATTAAGTTTACCTACTCAGATGGAATGTTATGGTGAGTACATAACTTCTTTTTATGTATTTTTCACATTTCGTCCCTTCTCATCTGATCCTTCACCTCGTATTCTTTCTTTTGTTTTTTGCCACATTCAGTTGCTGCATGATTTTTATTTACTTCTGGTTTTATTTCCATTCCTGCTTGACGCCAGTATGCTTCTGCTAGATTAAGCCGACAAGTCAACTACATTTATTAATTTGGACCCATTGATCCTTTTATAATGCTGTTGGAGATTGGAATGTGGTAATGATTTTCTTGGTGATGGTTGTGCAAATGGGTAGTCCATATTCTTAAGGGAGAGCGCCTTTGCCAATTGTTGGTTGAGGCAGAAAATTTTTTGTTGGCTCAGAAGAGGAGGGAGTTGGTTTTTGCTTATATCTTGGTGGAGGTGGAACTTGAGATTGACCTAGCCATAATCCTAGGTATTTCAAGGTGGAGGTTTTCCTAGGGTTTGGTTGTACAAGTCGGATAGTTACACACTTGATAAATTTTCTCTGAAATTCCAATAAGTATAGTTTTGGCCTTGGAGGAGTTGAGAAGTAGTTTATGGTTTTTGAACTATTGGTGGAGTTCATGTAAGGTTTAATATCATTATACTTAATTGTCATTTGAAGGTCTTGGCTACTGATTCATCTTTCGTGAATGTTCCCCTCAGTTCAAGGAAAGTTTTTAAAAAAAAATGGTAGTCCACCTCTTTAACAGTATGGGATGGAAGGATCCGTTGTGGCAGTCTTGGAGCTCTCAAGCCACGAGTCCAGTCTTCCTGGCCCCTCTAGTGAAGCGCTGTAAGAAACTGCTAAAGGCTGCGATGCCAGCACGTCCATTCTGACTGGATATTCGGCATTGGCCAGGAAGGGTGAATCCTGCTTCATTTGGACTGGAGGGAGAGGATGGTGTGCCTCAGCTTTTGGTAAGAGAAGAGGTAGCAAGCTCTCTCATGGAGGTGTGGATGTCCAAGTCTTCTGAGTCTATTCAGCTTGAGACACCCCAAGAAGACTACTTTATAAAGCATCTGCTCCCCTTCAACTGCGACCGCTTTGAGATTTCACAAGAGGACTGGTACAGCTTTGCCCTGGGTGTCTCTGACTTTCTAGTCTTTCAGCCTTTGACACTTGTGTCTTTACATTCCAAGAAGAAAAGACATAGTCATTATCTGAAGAAGAGTCGCTCTGACACCATTTGACACCATTCCCCATTCAGGTACTATTGATAAGCTCCCCAGCCTGGGCATAAACCCTTACGTCACAAGATGGATCGCAAACTGGCTCTCAGACAGATCCCATAAAGTAAGAGTAGCGGGATCTATGTCCGAATCCAGACCAGTAACGAGTGGTGTGCCTCAGGGCTCTGTCCTGGGGCCCCTCCTGTTTGGCATATACTTCTCAGAAGTACAGGTAAGCACGGAAGGGCTGTGGCTGATTAAGTTTGCGGACGACTGCAAACTGGGTGCTATAATAGTCTCCGGCCAACATGGAGATCTCCAGAAGGGCCTAAATGAGACTGATGCATGCTGAAAATCTCCAGAAG
>NC_056751.1:106978653-107066415 GCF_019279795.1 Protopterus annectens | reverse complement strand
GTGCTCGATAGATCTCAAGGATGCGTACTACCACATAAAAATGGCCAGGCCATCCAGGGATCATTTGCACTTCTCTCTGGGAGCCAATCATTACCAGTTTCGAGCCCTGCCCTTTGGCCTCACTACAACCCCCAGAGTGTTCAAATGCATGGCAGTCGTCACGGCTCACCTGAAGCATTTAGGATTTCACGGGTTTCTGTACGTAGACGATTGGCTCCTTACCGCCACCACCAGGCATCAACTCATTCAGGCCAAGGAAGTTCACTCTGCATTCAACTGGGTATTACAATCAACTCAAAAAAAAATCTGCCTTAGCGCCATCGCAGCATATCGTTTTTATCTGAGCAGAACTGGACACCACCACACTAAGACTTCCAGTAGAAAGTCTTTCTTTGTCAGCATGTCAGCGTTCTGATATCCAAAGACAAAGCTCCAGCATCAGAAGTTCTGAAATTGTTAGGCCAGATGGCAGCAGCAATTCTAGCTGTACCACTAGGTCGTATGCACATGCTGATACTACAATGGCGGCTGTTCACTCAGTGGTCTTACCAAGAGTTTCTCATGTTTCACATGATAATGATCACAAATTCCTGCAAAATATCTTCAGTGGTGGTTGACCTCCATTCATATCATGATAGGATGCCCATTTGTACTACCCCCTCCAGTGGCCACGATGACCACGGATGCTTCCCTGATTGGGGGGCATTTTCAGGGAAAGAGAGCCCAAGGCACATGGACCGATCAACAGACACATCTGCATATCAATGTCTGAGATATGAGAGCAGTACTTTTGGCGTTGCAGTATTTTCAGGACTTTCTTCCTCTGGGTACGATTGTGATTCAAACAGACATGTCAGTGGTCTGGTATTTGAACAAACAAGGAGGAACCAGGTCTTACCCCCTTTGTCGCGAGGCTCTGAGTGTGGCAGTGGGCAATTTCCACCTAGTGCTTTCTGTTGGCAACACACATCCTGGGGAAATCCAACGTGATAGACAAGCTGAGCAGAGCAATTTTGTTGCCCCACGAGTGGTCCCTCAAGGAAGAAATAGAGAGGATATTCCGCAGGTGGGGCCAGCCTTGCTGCTACCTTTTTGCCAGTCAAATGAACATGAAATGCAGAAGCTACTTTGCCCTGATTCCCCCTCTGGGAGAAGCCCCAAGGGACGCACTCCGACACGATTGGCCTCCGGGTCTCCTCTGTGCATTTCCACCAATTCAGTTGAATACCCAAGGTTCTTACAGAAAGCAAAATCCCTGGGAATAATGGTCATTCTAATAACCTCTCATTGGCCTCGTCAGATTTGGTTCCCCTTTCTTCAACTTCATCTTTTGGAGGACCCTTTGATTCTGGGCCCAGTTCCAGACCTTCTGACGCACTCGTCTGGGGAACTTCGTCCCTCTCTGCAGTCTCTAAAGCTGACAGCTTAGCTGCTCCAATTCCCATCATAGCCAGGTTCTATAACCTTTCCAATGAGACAAAGCAAATTCTCTTATCCTCTCATAAATCTTCTTCAAGGAAACTATTAAATTTTTTTTCTATATGGGCCCCTAAAAACAATATTGATCCTTACCAAGCCCCCATGGCCTCCATTTTAGAGTTCTTGACTATGGTTTTCAACAAAGGAGCTGCAGCAGCAACAGTTCGTGTTCAACTGGCTGCCGTTTCTAATTTCCTTCTTGGTTTTGAAGGATTGAATATTATGTCACACAAGTTATCCAAAGCCTTTCTCAAAGGGACCTTTCATTTAGACCACCTGTGAAATCTCTCTATTCTCCATGGAATCTACATTTTATGCTTTTCCGTATAATTCTCCCGCCATTTGAACCAGCTTCCTCATGTGACCTCAAATTTTTGTCATGGAAAATCATCTTTTTAGTAGCTATTACTTCTACCCGCAGAGTGTCAGAGCTTCAGGCTTTATCCGTCAAGCCTTCTTATTTGATATTCCATGCTGACAGTTTCACTTAGAACAAACCCCTCCTTCTTGCCCAAAGTTTGCACTGAAACTAATGGCAACCAAATTATTGATTTGCCAGTCTTTTTCCCTAACCATTCAAACAATTTAGAGTACATACTCCAAAAAGAAGGAACTCTGTGATAAACTGCACAGTAGTAAAACAGCAAAAATGAGAAACCAAGATAAACTGTGCAGAAACAGAGATGCCAGCAAATAAAAACAGCAGTATTTATTGTAATCGCTTTCAAACCCTTCGGTGCTTCATCAGACAATGTTGTGAATGAAAAAGCACATTAAATAGATCCATATAGATTTAAATGGACCAATGAAAATTCACATATCATTAAGACTTCATACAAATTTAAAGAGATGCATATAAAATGTGTTAAAAAAATAACTAAACAAACATTGAATAACATTAAATCAATAAGACCATTTAAAATTCACTTTGGCAACTTACGTGCCTTTAATGCTGGTTTAATAGAAACAGTATCATTAAGACCAGAGCCTAAATGTGCTCCAAGTCTGAAAATCCATTTAATTTCTGCTGCATCAGTGAGAGCATAGATGTCTCCCAACCTGATATTACTATACATCACTTGTAAAACTTGAAATGAAAAGGAGTGCGTTACACCTTCTGTCAGTGTGTTTAGCTAAAGCACTATACAGTAGTTCTTTCCTTGTGCAATAAACATATGATCCCTTATACGCTCACAAAGCCTTCTATTCGTTTTTCCAACATAGAATTTTGAACACCTAGTACATTGAGCCAAATATATTATATTTCTAGTGTTACAATCAGCCTGCACTTTAAACTGCCAAGTCTGTTTAGTGTCAGGATGTAAAAATTGTCCATTCTCATTAATGAACTGACAAAAATTACAACTATTACATCTCATCGTTCCTCTGGGCGAGGATTGTTGAACTTTCTTATTATTAGGGTAGCATAAAAGTTGTTTGTTTATTTTTATTTTTATACACCACTCTCGGACGCACACCTATTTCTACAGTATCCTGATCCATATGCAGAATATGCCAATTCTTATGTAAAACATTTCTAATGTACTTGACATCAGAACTATATGATAAAATCAATGGCACCTCTTGTGGATGCTTACGGTTCGGTCTGTTAGATGTGTCAACTTGAGAAAAATAAGGTTTAGCTCTACCACCCCTTTTCTTCATGGTAGTATATAGATTTAGATACAGCCATCTCTTCATAACCTCTGCCTATAAACTCTGACTTAAGAGTTTCTAAATTCTCATGTAGTGTATCATTGTTACATATCAATCTTGCTACCCTTAAAGTCTGTCCATGTACTACACTAGAAAAAAACATGTTGGGGATGCATGCTTGTCCTATGCAAAAAAGGGCATTCTTTTCGATGCAACTCTGTGGTAAAAACACCTTCACTATTCACAGAGATCTCAACGTCTAAAAACTCAATATTCGTGTTTGAAATCTTGTATGCAAATCGCAGAAAGGTACTACTATTATTGAGGTGTTGTATGAAACTCATAGAGAAGTCTCATTGCTTCCCCCAGACAAAAAAAACATCCACAAAACGTCTGTAAAAAATGAGATCAATGCCCATATGTTCTCTAATATTATTATATTCCCATTCTGCCATAACTAAATTTGCATAACTATTGGCACAACTGGTTCCCATCGCAACACCCTTCTGCTGCCAATAGTAGGCTCCCTCAAACACATTGTAATCTAGAATGACCTGTAACAGATAACATAATAAATCTGTGTTCTTCAGCAAAAAAGCCATCCCTAATCAGATGGCTTTTAATCATGCTAATGCCCTCAGCATTGGGAATACAAGTAAAAAGAGCCTCAACATCTAAAGTCACCAAAGTTGTAGATAAATAAGACGACTGACCAAAGTTCATATATAAATCATGCAGAAAATGTTCAATGTCTCTTAGAACTATAGAATACCTGTCTAAAACTGTTCTCAATTGTTTGTCTACATAGATAGAGGCTCAGTGAGCCATGCTGAACCAGATACTATAGGTCTCCAGATACTATAGGTCTAAAACTAGGAAAAGTAGGATTTTTATGGATTTTGGGTAAACCATACAACTTAGCTACAAGTGGAAATTCTGCATTAAAGTAGAGGTAAAGCTCACGCGTAATAAGTCCCATGCATAAACATTCATACAAACCCCAAAAAATTCTGTTGTATTTGTTCTATAACACATAGCTCAATAAGTTTATAAGTACAGGAATCATCTAACATCCTAAGCATTTGCTATTTGCAATAATCAATATTTAACACTACAACGGGTCCCCTGTTGTCAGCAGGTCTGACAACAATCTTCCCATTGTTTTGTAAAGTTCTCAATGCTTGACGTTCACCATAACTTAAATTGTCATGCATAGCATGTCTCTGTGTATTAAAATTATATAAATCATTCTCACAGGCTTTTACAAATACATTTAAAGTAGATGAAAAATTAGGCATAAAACTACTAGGTTTGGAAAAAATGTTCTTTTGGAATGTGTTCACATTCCCAAAAGTCATACGTAGAGCTATAGTCCTTGCAAACAGTCTAAATTGTAATAGTCTCATCAAGTTTGGCAACATTTGATGGCACATAGCCCAGACCTTTAGTGAGCAACGAAACCTCAAATGCAGTCAGAATGGTCAGATAGGTTCCATACTAACCGTTTTGTAAAGTCGCCCACATCTTTTTCAACGCATGACCGTTGTTGTGGTTCGAGGTTTCTTTCCGTTTCTGACCTGTGCTTGTATAAATCCCTCTTGTGCACAGACTTGCTCCTTACCCGAAAAGGAAGCAGTAAAATTGGTTCAGAGGTAGTAAAAACATTAGACTGTTTTTTTCTCCTCACTACTAGTTCTCCTTCTGCCAAGCTTGCACTCGTGCTTCTTCCATCTATTTCCTTGTCAATAACTGTAGAGGTCTGAGTCCCAATTGGTTCAACTCGACCAATAGCCACGCCTCTATCTAGCTGTGGATTGGTTGTTCACCGGTTCTCAACTAGGTCCTCCTTACGATTACGACTGATGATAGGCTCATTGAGTTGTTCATGCCTTGGCCAAGCGAATACATGTTGATTCTTAGTCATCTATATCGCAAATTAGTTTCTTCATTTTAGTTAACAAAAGTTTATTCTCATATACCAACACTTTGTCAATGATTCCATGCAAAAACACTTCTGCTGTATCAATATCTGTTACCCTGGACAGTTCTTCATATTTCAGTTCTATAGATGTCTTTAATTCATTTTCAGTAGGTAAAAAATATTCATTGATTAGCTGCATGTATGCTTTGCTCATGTCCATATTTATTTTTTGCCACTTAGCCAATAGATCAGGAAAAGCATTGCCATATGTTGGCATATTTAGCACTCTGTCCTCTTGGGACTACATTAATTTTTAAACAAGCTTCCATATGTTGTCTCTGGCATTGAAGTCGTTTACTACGAAATAAACTATTCTCAATGTCTCGCATCAATGACTTTGCTTGTATATTAATGTCCGCTTCAGTATTAGCAGTTGGCATATCTGTATTTAGCTCCATGGAAAGGAGAGGATCCGTGCGAACATTTAAACAGTTCTGCAATCGTTCATTACTAAAACCGTTACCCTGCATAGAACGGTTACCATCCAAACGATCCAATATACCATCTGCCATGTTCACTGAGTGCCAAACGATACGATCAAAAGATCACAAATACTCCAAAAAGAAGGAACTCAGTGAAAACTGCACAGTAGTAAAACAGCAAAAATGAGAGACCAAGATAAACTGTGCAGAAACAGAGACACCAGCAAATAAAAACAGCAGTATTTATTGTTGTAACCGCTTTCACACCCTTCGGTGCTTCAAAAGACAATGTTGTGAATGAAAAAGCACATTAAATAGATCCATACCGATTTAAATGGACCAATGAAAATTCACATATCTTTAAGACTTCATACAAATTTAGAGAGATGCATATAAAATGTGTTAAAAAAATAACTAAACAAACATTGAATAACATTAAATCAACTGGACCATTTAAAATTCACTTCTTCGGCAACTTACATGCCTTTTTAGTAGCTATTATTTCTACCCGCAGAGTGACAGAGCTTCAGGCTTTATCCTTCAAGCCTCCTTATTTGATATTCCATGCTGACAGTCTCACTTAGAACAAACCCCTCCTTCTTGCCCAAAGTTTGCACTGAAACTAATCTCAACCAAATTACTGATTTGCCAGTCTTTTTCCCTAACCATTCAAACAATTTAGAGTACATGCTGCACAAAGTTGATCAGACAGCTCAGATTTTATTTGGATAGAACAAAAGATTTCAGGAAATCAGACCAGCTCTTTTTGTTTCATTTTCAGACTCCAGGAAGGGTAGACCAGTGGCTAAAACAACTTTCTAAATGGTTATCTGATTGCATCACCTTTGCTTATTCAGTTGCTAACATGCCTTTACAGCATAAAATTAAGGCTCACTCAACCAGAGCTATTTCTACATCCTCTGCTTTTTCTGCCAGACTTTCTATTGATAACATTTGCGCAACAGCCACTTGGTCAAAACCTCATACCTTTATCACTCATTACAAGTTGACAAGGCCTCCAGGGACAAGGCCTCCTTTGGATCCACGGTCCTGAGAAATATACTCCCGTGAGCCACCCCAGCTTGATGGTGCTTGGGATGCTACCCATCAGTAAAGAATGAACGGCAAGATAGAACAACTTCACATAAAGAAGTTAAGTACTTACCATAACGTTCCATGTGAGTTCATCTCGTCTTCATTCTTATGTCCCTCTCTCCTACCCCTCCTGGGCTGTTAGATGACCGAGTTGCTGGAGCCATCCTGGTTGCTCAATCCTTCTATAACTTTTCTTGGGAGTGAAAGAATGACGTATGGTATTATACGCAGCAAACAAGATCTGTGGTAACTCTAGGTACATCATGGGATAGGGACTTTGCCTCGAGCTATTTGAAGACCTCGAGCTTTGCAGTTGGCCGACTGAGCCAAGGTATTGGCTCCGAACCCATCAGTAAAGAATGAAGGCAAGATGAACAACTCACATGGAACGTTATGGTAAGTACATAACTTTTTCAAAGGCAAGCAATTCCTGACTCAGTTGATTTAAACAAGAGGTATAACAAGGATGGCCCTCAAAAGGCTTTAGTTTCCTCAAAAATCGTGGCAACTTCAGTAATACATGTCTCTCTGGACCGATCATAATATGTAATAAGTACATCAACTAAGCTCATTGAAGCCTTCTGTTGTGCAGAAGCCCATTGCTCAGCTAGTTCATCAGTGTGTGCTACCAATGGTTGAATATGTACCCTTAACCCCCTTGGGGCAATTCCCTTAGCTTGGTATGCCTTGAAAAGTCTAACACATTGGTTCGTAATGATCGGATACTCTTGATAAGTCTCTGAAAGACAGCCATCCATGTATTATTGGGTATGGAGGAATCCCCTGTTTCAGTAATAGGACCCTTAGGTCCCTGGCCAAATTCACCCAAACCATCCCTGTCTGCTGGCAATGCCTTTAGGAGCTGGTTCAAATCCATAATCTTAAATATGAGCAGTCTAAGCAAAAATGATCAAATATATAAAAAAGTCAGAAATTGAGAAAAAGGACCAAATATTGACAGGGTAATATAATGCTGTCAGATAATATTTGCTTAGACAGAATGTTCATATTTAAGATTATGATTTTGGGTGTAGGCATGCTTGGCTTAAGGAGCAATCTTTGCCAGATCATGTTAAGGCTAAATTGCTGGATGCTCGCTTAAACCAAGAACGCCTGTTTGGCAACAAAGCAGAAGTAGCACTTAAAAAGATGGAGGAAAAAGCTAAATCTATGCAAACTGTTAAAGATTTCCTGCAAGTGCAGCCTCCCAGATTTAGTAGGCATTGGCCCACAAAGAATTGGTCCTTTCCTGCCTCGTCCAGGCCTTCAGTCCAAACCCAGAACCAGCAGAACACCAAGGCTTCAGTCCCAAGGGACTCACAGGACTAAGCAGTGGGCGGCTCCCCCTTCCAAAGCAGGAAGTAGTAAGACCCCCCCCCCCATGGTAAACTGTCTTAACTTTAAACCTTCCAAGCCCTGCTCAACTGACTGTTCCTTTAGGGGGCAAGATTGCCCTGCAGGCAAAAAATTGGGAACTCATTACCCAGGACAAATGGGTTTTAAATCTAGTTTCCCAAGGATACAGATTCCACTTCCACTCATTACCAACCCCAAATGGTTGGCCAAATCTACCCCCAAATCAGTGGGCAGAGGCTCAAAAGCAAGTTCTCTCTCTTTTAAGCATCAGGGCTATTCAGCCTGTCCCAGAAGAATAATGGGGACAAGGTTTCTACTCAAGACTTTTTCTGGTACCCAGAAAAGACAATTCATGGCGTCCTATCCTGGACCTGTCTATCCTAAACACATTTTTGGTAATCCCAAAATTCAAGGTGCTAACTTTTCATCAGCTGCTTCCTATGCTAGGTAAAGATGCCTAGTTGGCAACAGTGGATTTAAAGGAAGCCTACCTGCGCATCCCAATAAGGGAATCTTGCAGAAGATATCTACGCTTCAAAGCAGGCTACATGCACTATCAGTTCTCTGCACTGCCCTTTGGCTTATCTACTGCGCCCAAGGTATTCACAAAGTGCCTAGCTCCAGTCATTGCTTTTTGCAGGCGAAGAAATATTCAAATATACCCATACCTGGACAATTGTCTAATTCAGGCAGAAAGCCAGGACATACTATTGAATCATCTGGCATTTGTAAAGAAATTGCTAACTTCTCTGGGGTACACCATAAATGAAAATAAATCCCATCTTGTACCCTGCCAGCAAATTGTATTCCTGGGAGCAGCCTTGATTAGAACTTCCCAGATGGCCTACCTCATGCCAGAGAAACAAGTTCATTTGACAGCCTACTTCAAACTACTGGCTACAAAGACCCAGCTATCTGCAAGGAAAGTACTGCAAGTCCTGGGGTTCATGGCCTGCTGCATTCTACTAATTCCATATGCAAGACTGCATATGAGGAAACTACAATGGTATCTAAAAAGCCTATGGTGTCAACATTCTCAGGATCTAGAATCAATGATTCCTATCATACATTGTCTACAGATAGTTCCTTTGGTGGGCAGAGGCCTGCCACCAAAATAAGGGACTGCCATTCACTCTACTCCCTGCCGCCCAAACCCTAACAGACGCAGCAGACTATGCATGAGGGGCTCACTTGGCATGGCAGTGCATTCAGGGCAAATGGAACCCAAGTCAAATGCACCTGCATATCAATCAAAAAGAAATGTTAGCTGTACAGAATGCTTTGACAGCCATCAAGGACCACATTCTTCCAGGACAATTATTGGTAAAGAAGGACAACACCACTGTTATGTGGTACATAAACAAGCCGGGAGGAACCCACTCATATACTCTCTGCAGACTAGCCATGGCTGTGTGGAAAACAGCCTTAAGCTACCAAGTGCACCTACAGGCTCAATTCCTGCCAGGAAAGCTTAATACACTGGCAGGCGACCTAAGCAGAAATCTCATGGACCTAAACAAGTGGAAACTGGAACCAAAGATATTCAATATGTTGAGAAACAAATGGGGGAGCCCAGAGATGGACCTGTTTGCCTCCCCCCAGAACTACCAATTGGACAAATTCTGCACAAGGACTCCCAACAAACAAGCTTGGAAAGTGGATACCCTGTCCTTCACCTGGAAAAACCTATCAGTTTATGCCTTTCTCCCTCTGCCTCTCCTCTCCAAGGTACTACTAAAGATCAAACAGGACAAACCAAGGACAATACTGATTGCACCAGACTGGCCACGCCAACACTGGTACCCCCTCTTGCACAGTGTGTCACTGCTGGCACCATGGCACCTGCCTCAAACCCCTACCCTGCTGTCCCAGCAGGAGGGCTAGATTCTGCACTCACAGCTTCAAACCTTGAAACTGGCAGCCTGGCTAATAACCTGATCTCTCCATTACCATCCCTCAGTAAACAAGTGATGGATGTCATTCTGGAGGCAAGGAGGCCTAGCACGAGAAAATCCTATGCTGAGAAATGGAAAAGATTCTGTTCCTAGAGCCAAACTCGGGGGATGGGCACAGCAGCGCCCAATTTACCTCAGATGCTTCACAAGGGCCTTTCCTTTTCCTCCATCAAAATTCATGCCTCAGCCATTTCAGCCCATTACAATACAGAACCCACCCCTCTTCTCTCATCCACTGTTGAAGCAGTTCCTCAGAGGGGCCAGAAACATAAGACCACCCAGGAGACCCCTACTCCAGCCTTGGGACTTCAACTTTGTATTGGAAAAACTTACTCTACCTCCTTTTGAGACAGCTGCAAATGCAGAGCTGAAATTCCTTTCTTGGAAAACATCCTTCCTTCTAGCCATCACTTCAGCAAGAAGAGTGTCTGAGTTACAGGCCCTCATGGCAATGGAGCCTTTCATCATCTTTAATGTGGACAGGGTGTCTCTCAGGATGAATCCCTCCTTCAAGCCCAAGGTGGTATCCAGTGTGGCCCTTAATCAGTCCATTCATTTGCCAACCTTCTTTTCTAATCCACAGAACAAGGGGGAACAAATACTGCACTCATTTGACGTGCACAGACAACTTAGATTTTTACTTGGACAGGACTAAACCTCTCATGAAATCTGAACAGCTGCTGGGTTGCATTTGCTACAGGGGCAGAGGGGAAGGCCATTTCAAAGCAAACCATTTCTAAGTGGATAGGCCACTGCATTAATTTCTGCTATAAACACCATGGAAAACCTACCCCACAGGGGAGTAGACCACATTCAAACAGGGCGGTATCTACCTCTGCAGCCTTTCTCAGAGGTGTCCTTACCAGGGACATCCTAGAAGCTGCTACCTGGAGTTCTGTACATACCTTCACCAAGCATTACCACTTGCCATTTTTTTCTAAATCCAGAGCTGGTTTTGCCACTGCAGTCTTGCAGGGCTTTATAGCTGGTCCTAATGCTGTCTAATTACCTCTTCCCATCCTTAGTTTTGGGAATCTACCCAAATGTGATGACTGCAACAGTGAAACACGAAGAACATAGTACAGTTGTGTACACTTACCATAAATGTAGATGTTCGAGTGTATTCACTGTTGCAGTCCTGGTTACCCTCCCTCCAGCCCCCTGACTTCTATTGACTATACCTCTATTCTTGTTTACTATGCTTAAAGATTTTTGGTGTATTTGCTTGTTTGTTGGAGGTGTAATCTTGTATACAATTGCTTCCCGTTACGGGGGCACCTGACATCTGGGGCAAGAAAAACTGATGTAATGGCGTCTGCTGCATGCTTTATACCCCTGACTACCTGACGTCATGAAAGATGAGACGGCAACCGACGCAGGACCCAAGACTTTGAAAATTAATCTTTCTTGCCGTGCGGTGCCCGAAGCAGAAGCAGTCCAAGTGCCGGTCGGCCGACTCATGAACTTTTCGTTTGAGTTTCAGAACCAAAGTCTTCAACTAAAAGCTAAGTACCCCGTTAGGGAAACTTTTTTTCTTGCTCTAAACCATTGTCGGGAAAAGTAAATAATTGCATTACTTGTAGAAAGCAAATACCTCATAAAGATTTTCATTCGTACTGTATTCCTTGCCTAGGCCTTGACCACAACGTATCTCACTGACGGTTTTGTGCCTTATTTAAACCATGAACTATCTGTTGTCTGTATATTTTCGCTTCTAAATATTTTTGTGTTTGGTTATATTATCCTGATATGTCTTCGTAAGCCATCCGACTACCGACATTCTGAAAAAACGCAAAGATAAAGACAGAGAAAGCCCGCCTAGGTCCAAAGCTGCCGACGACGCTTCTATTAAGCCAGTCGCCATTGACTGGTACTCAGGCACTTTTGCAGCCCCTGATACCCACTACTTCAGATTCGCAGGCCTCTACTGAGCCTCATTTGGAGTCCAGTATGCCGCGAGATGCTTCAATTGTGGAACCTGCGGATATCTCTACCTTGGATGGGTCCGGAGCCGCTGTGCAGGCACCGGCTTCTGAGGGTGTATTCAGGCCTACTGACTTGCATATTAAACCAATGCCATCTTCTTCAAGGCCTGTAACTCGAACCATGCCTAGAAAACGGACGCCCAGACCGCATGGTCAGGCCTCTATGCCTACAAAACAAATAAGAATGATTGAAGACCTTATTACTTTAATCAGGGAAAGCCAACCTTCCCCCCTCTGAGACCTAGGACTGAGATTGCTTATGATACTTCTGACCAGGATTCTGAAATTTCTGTTTCCTTTGACCAAGATTTACCCTTATCTACCTATGAGGATTCAGATGCTGAGGACTCTATTCCCTCTGCCCCCCCCCCCCCCCCCCCAGAGGATTTCTTTTGGTGAAACCTTGCATACTCTCAGGGAGCATTTTCGTTGGGAAAGTCAGGATTTCTCTGATTCTAAAAATAGGCTTAGGGATTTCTTACTCCAGCCCCAACACAGGTCTTTAGCTATACCTCCTGTACTGGACATTGTTGATGCCTTTTCGGAATCTAGCATGGCCCATGACTCTACCTCCTGCTTCCAGAAAGCCTAATAGATATTATAGGGTTCCTGACTCTCTCAGGTTCCTTTTCAAAAATCCTACTGCGGATCCTGAGACCACTTCACAGGGACCCAAGGGCATTAAAGCTACTACTGCCAAAAATCCTACCCCCTCTGGTAGAGACTCCAGGGTGCTGGATAGATGGGGGTAAGAAGATATACACTTCTGCAAATTTGGCCATTAGGGCTTTGTATTGCCAGTTTCATATGTTAAAGTATGAGCTGCATATTATTGGATTGCTTAAACAGAAAATGATGTTGATTCCTGATTGTGCTGAAAATAAGGATTTACAGGATTTAATGCATTCCGCTGAATAAGTTGGTAAACGTACATTGCAATGTGGTTTTGATTCACTAGAGGCATCTTGCAGGGCTGTGGTAACTGGGTCTGTACTTAGAAGGCATGCTTGGCCTAAGGAGCAATCCTTGCCAGATCATGTTAAAGCGAAATTGCGGGATGCTCCCTTACATCAGGACCTCCTGTTTGGCAACAAGGCATTAGAAGTTCTTAATAAGATGGAGGAAAAAGTTAAATCTTTGCAAACTGTTAAAGATTTTTTACAAGTACAACCTCCAAGATTTAGTAGGCATTGGCCTTCTAAGAATGGGTCCTTTCCTGCCTCTTCCAGACCTTCTCGGTCCAAACCCAGGTCCAGCAGAGCACCCAGGCTTCAGTCCCAAGGGACACACAGGACTAAGCAGTGGGGTGCCTCCACTTCCAAACCTGGGAGTATTAAAACTCCATCCTATGGTAAACTGTCTCAATGACTTTTAAAGCTTCCAAGTACTTCTCAACTGACTGCCCCTTTGGGGGGAAAGATTGCAATTCATGCAAAGAACTGGGGACTCGTTACCCAGGTCAAATGGGTTTTAAATAGTGTCCCAATGATACAGATTTCACTTCCACATGTTACCAACTCCAAGCGGTTGACCGGATCTACCTCCAAATCAATGGGCAGGGACTGAAAAGCAAGTACTCTCTCTTAAGCATGGGGGCTATTCAGTTGGTACCATAAGAGGAAAAGGGACAAGGTTTCTACTAGAGATTTTTCCTCATACCCAGAAAAAACAATTCATGGCGTCCTATCCTGGACCCGTCTACTCTAAACACCTTTTTGGTGCTTCCAAAATTCAAGATGCTGACTCTCCACCAGTTGCTTCTAAGCTAAGATGCCTGGCAACACTAAATTTAAAGGAAGCATACCTGCACATCCCAGTCAGGGAAACTTGCAGAAGTTACCTATGCTTCAAAGCAGGCTACACGCACTATCAGTTCTCTGCACTGCCGTTTGGCTTATCTACTGCATCCAGGGTATTCACGAAGTGCCTAGCTCCAGTCATTGCATTTTGCAGGCAAAGAAATATTCAAATATACCCATGCCTGGACGATTGTTTAATTCCGGCAGAAAACCAGGACATACTTTTGAATCATCTGGCTTTTGTGCAAAGGGTGCTAACTTGTCTGGAGTACACCAAAAACGAAAAGAAATCTCACCTGGTACCCTGTCAAATTATATTCCCGGGAACAAGCTTGAATACAACTTCCCAGATAGCTTTCCTCATGCCAGAGAAACAAATTCACTTGACAACCTACTTCAAACAAGTGGTCACAAAAACCCCGTTATCTGCAAGGCAAATACTACAAGCCTTGGGGTTCATGGCCTCCTGCATTTTTCTAATTCCATATGCAAGACTGCATATGAGGAAAGTACAATGGTGTCTAAAAAGCCTATGGTATCAACATTCTCAGGCTCTAGAAGCAATGATTCCTACCATACCTTGCCTCCACCTAGAGTTTCTTTGGTGGGCAGAGGCCTGCCACCAAAACAAGGGACTACCATTCGCACTACCCCCTGCCACCCAAACCCTAACAACAGATGCATCAGACTATGCATGGGGGGCTCACCTGGCAGGGAGGTGCATTCAGGGCAAATGGAACCCAAATCAAATGCACCTGCATATCAATCAGAAAGAAATGTTAGCTGTTCAGAATGCTCTGACAGCCTTCAAGGACCACATTGTTCCAGGTCAGTTAATGGTAAAGACTGACAACATCACTGTTATGTGGTACATAAACAAACAGGGAGGTACACATTCTTACCCCCTCTGCAGACTAGCCATGGCATTGTGGAACACAGCCCTGCGCTACCAAGTGCATCTACAAGCTCAATTCCTGCCAGGAAAACTAAATACACTGGCAGACGAACTAAGCAGAAACCTCATGGACCTACACGAGTGGAAACTGGAACCAAGGATGTTCATCGTGTTTCACTGTTGCAGTCATTACACTTGGGTTATCCTGCTGACAAGCTACCCGCAGTCGGCCTGAATTCCAAAGTCCTGGTCCGGCGTCGGTTGCTGTCGCCTCTTCCCTGACGTCAGTGCGCCAGGGGTATAAAAGATGCAGCCAACGCCATTTTCTTCAGTCTTTCTTGCCGCGCGGTGCCCGAAGCAAAAGCAGTTCACAAGTGCCGGTCGGCCGACTCCTGAGATTTTTGAAATTGAATTTCAGATCTGAAGTCTTCTATAAAGCTAAGTACCCCATTGGGGAAACTTTTTTCTTGCTCCAGACCGATGTCAGAAAAAGTTAACAATTGTATTTCTTGTGGGAAGCAAATACCTCATAAGGATTTTCATTCTTACTGTATTCCTTGCCTAGGCCCTGACCACGACGTTGCTAGTTGTCTGTTTTGTGCTGGATTTAACCAATGCACTATTAAGCATCGGTACGATTTTACTTTTCATTACTTTGGCCGAAGGTTTAACTACATAATGTTGTCGGAACAGCCGATGACCGGAGTTCATAAAAAGCGCAAGGAAAAAGAAAAGGACAGGCATCCGAGGTCCAAAACCGACAAAGTCTCTTCTAGGCCAGTCGCCAGTTCTCAGTGAGGCGCTTTTGCAGCCCCTGACTCCTGCTACCTCAGAGCCACAGGCCGCCTCCGACTCCCACGTGGAGACAGCTAGGCCTCTGAATACTCAAGGTATTGGCCCTTCGGAAATTAATCCCTCAGATGGGTCCAGAGCCGCTGAGCAGGTATCTGCTTCTGAGGGTGTCTTCAGACCTACACAACTTTATATAAAGCCTACTTCAGCATCCAAGACAAAGTCTAAAACAGTTTTAAAGACAAGGAAACCAGTTCAGCATTCTTCAGGACAGGCTTCTATGCCCAAGAAACAGATGCTCAAAATGGCCGAAGATCTAATTACTTTGATCAGGGGTTCCCATCCCCCTCCTAAGAGGCCTAGGCAAGACACTGAATATGATTCCTCTGATTCCTCTTTTGATCAGGGATATTCTGTTCCTCCCTATGAGGATTCTGATGCTGAAGATTCTATTCCTTCAGCTTCTCCTCCTGAGGACTATTCTTTTGGGGAAACCCTGCATACCATGAGGGAGCATTTCCATTGGGAGAGCCAGGATTATTCCGATTCTAAGAAAAGACTTAAGAGACTTTCTTTTACTTCCTCAGTACAGATCTCTTGCAATTCCCCCTGTTCTAGACATAGTAGATGATGTTTTTTCAGAGTCCGGCCTGTCTCCAGACTCTCTACCTCCTGCCCCTGTTAAGCCGGACAGATACAACAGGGTCCCAGACTCCCATAAATTGTTTTACAAAAACCCTTCTGCTGACCCAGAAACTATCTCACAGGGTCCCAAAGGGGGTCAAGGCTGCTTCTGCCAAAAACCCTGTCCCCTCAGACAAGAGATTCTACGGCTTTGGACAGATGAGGGAAAAAGTTTACACTTCTGCTACCTTGGCTGTAAGGGCTTTAAATTGTCAGTTTCATATGCTCAAATATCAGCAATACTTAATGTCTTTGTTAAAACAAAAAATGTTGACAAATTCTGAATGTTCTGAGTACAAATATTTGCAGGATTTATTGCATGCAGCTGAACAAGTGGGAAAACATACTTTGCAATGTGGCTATAATTCACTGGAGGCCTCATGCAGGGCCGCTGTTACAAGTTCTGTTATTAAAAGGCATGCTTGGTTAAAGGAACAGAATCTGCCTGATCATGTTAAAGCAAAATTATTAGATGCTCCATTACAGCATGATACTTTGGTGTTAAGGCAGAGGAGGTGTTAAAGAAAATGGAGGATAAGGCAAAATCTATGCAGACAGTAAAGGATTTCAGTACAGCCACCCAGATTTAGCAGGAACTGGCCCTCTAAGAATTGGTCCTTTCCAGTGTCAGATAGACCATGAAGAGGCAGATTCAGACACCCTAGAGGCAGGCAACAGCCCAGGGCTCATACAGGCCCAAACAATGGGGTGCTTCTACCTCCAAAAGCGGAAAAGACAAATCACAGCCTTATAGAAAACAGTCCCAATGACTTCCCTCTGCCAATGCCAAGCACTTATTTTTTGGCAGCACCCTTAGGGGGAAAGCTAGCACCTTTTTCACAAAACTGGCACAAGATCACTCAGAACAAATGGGTCTTAAATAGTCTCTCAGGGTTACAGGTTCCACTTTCACACCCTTCCAAAGACAAAAGGCATGCCAGACCTGCCACGCAATCAATGGCAAGAGGCACAAAAACAAGTTTCATCTCTTATGGACATGGGGGCTATTCAGCCAGTGCCACACCAAGAGCAGGTACAAGGATTTTACTCAAGACTTTTCTTAGTACCAAGAAAGGACAAAGCCTGGAGACCAATTCTGGACCTGTCTATTCTAAATACTTTTCTGGACGTCCCAAAATTCAAAATGTTGACTCTGCAGCAGCTTCTGCCCATGCTGGACAAGAAGGCTTGGCTTGTAACTTTGGACCTCAGAGGCATACCTGCATGTCCCAATCAGACAATCTTGCAGAAGATACCTCAGATTCATAGCTGGCTCACTGCAGTACCAATTCTCTGCACTGCCCTTTGGCTTATCTACAGTGCCCAGGGTCTTCACAAAATGCCTGGCACCAGTAATTGCATTTTGCAGACAGAGGAATTCAAATATACCCCTACTTGGATGACTGCCTTATTCAAGCAAAGGACAGAGATATTCTATTACAGCATCGGGTGTTTGTAAAAAAGATTACTAATTTGCCTAGGGTACACAGTAAACAAAAAGAAATCCAAAACTAGTACCCTCTCAAGAGATAATATTCCTGGGTGCAAGCTTAAATACAACTGCCCAGATGGCTTATCTCACACCAAACAAAGGCATCTGACTTCTTACTTCAAAGACGTGGCAATAAAGACCCAGTTATCTGCAAGAAAAATTCTGCAGGCTCTGGGCTACATGGCATCCTGCATTGTACTAATTCCATATGCAAGACTGCATATGAGGAAACTAAAATGGTATCTAAAAAGTGTTTGGACTCAACATTGCCACAGCCTGGAAACAGTAATTACTCTCATTCCCTGCCTGCAACAGGAATTTCAATGGTGGGCACAGGCATGTCACCACAACAAGGGACAGCCATTCTCCTTACCCATGGCCAAGCAAACACTAACAGATGCATCAGATTATGCCTGGGGGGGTGCACATGGCAGGAAAATGTATTCAGGGCACGTGGCCCACAAACCAAATGCATCTTTATATCAATCAAAAAGAGATGCTAGCTGTACAAAATGCCCTGACAGCCTTCAAGGACCTACTTCATTCAGGACAACTACTGATGAAGATGGACAATACTACAGTCATGTGGTACATAAACAAGCAAGGGGGCACACATTCCTACTCCCTCTGCAGGCAAGCCATGACTTTGTGGAACACAGCATTGACTTATCAAGTACATCTACAAGCACAGTTCCTGCCAGTAAAGACAAATACTTTGGCAGACGAACTAAGCAGAAACCTCATGGATCCTCACGAGTGGAAACTGGACCCACAAATCTTCAACATAACAGGGAAATGGGGATGCCCAGACATAGATCTATTTGCTTCCCCTCACAACTATCTGCTGCAGAGATTCTGCACTCGGACTTATCACAAGCAAGCATGGAAAGTGGACGCCCTTTCATTCAGCTGGAAAGCCCTTACAGTATATGCCTTCCCTCCTCTGCCTCTCCTCTCCAAGGTACTCCTGAAGGTCAGACAAGAGAAGCCAGAAATGATACTGATTGCCCCCAGACTGGCCATGCCAGCACTGGTACCCAATCCTAAAGAGCTTGTCTCAAGGCCCAGCCTGGACATTGCCTCTAATACCTCATTTGCTGACCCAACAGAACAATCTGATCCTGCACAGCCAACTCAGAACCCTAAATCTGGCTGCATGGCGGATAATGTAATCATTCAGAACACACCTCTCTCTAAAGCAGTTATGGATGTTATTTTGGAGGCCGGGAGGCCCAGCACCAGAAAGTCTTATGCAGACAAATGGAAGAGATTCTGTGCTTGGAACCAGGGAATTGACTCGCTTGAACCAAATATTCCTCAGATTTTGCAATACCTAACTGAGATGCTGGACAAAGGCCTATCCTTCTCATCAATTAAGATTCATGCCTCTGGCATTTCAGCTCATTACAATACGGAACCACCTATTTTTTCTCATCCACTGCTAAGAGTTTCTCAGAGGAGCCAAAAACATAAGACCTCCAAGGAGAGCTCCAGTACCTACATGGGACCTCAATTTTGTCTTGGAAAAACTCACACTGCCTCCTTTTGAGCCTGCCAATACAGCAGAGATAAAGTACTTGTCATGGAAAACCGCTCTTCTCCTAGCAATAACTTCAGCAAGAAGAGTCTCAGAGTTACAGGCACTAATGGCTGTGGAACCTTTTATTATTTTCCATCAGGACAGGGTTTCTCTAAGGACAAACCCGACATTTATGCCTAAGGTAGTGTCCAGCGTGGCTCTTAACCAAACCATACTTTTGCCTATCTTTTATCCAAACCCACAGAATAAGGGGGAGAGACTTCTGCATACTTTGGACATAGACAGCTACGCTTTTACTTGGACAAGACTAAAGCCTTCAGAAAGACGGAGCAACTCTTAGTGGCATATGCTGCAGGTTCCCAAGGAAAAGCCATTTCAAAGCAGACTATTTCAAAATGGATAGGCCACTGCATTCGTTTCTGCTGCTCACAACATGGCAAATCAGTGTCCAAGGGCATTAGGCCACATTCTACCAGAGCAGCAGCCACTTCAGCAGCCTTCCTCAGAGGAGTACCAACCAAGGATATTTTGGAGGCTGCAACATGGACTTCAGTGCACACTTTTATAAAGCACTGCCATTTACCTCTCTACTCTAAATCCAGAGCAGGCTTTGCCACTGCAGTTCTGCAGGGCCTCATAGCCACGCCAAAATGTTTAGGCCCAGCTGCCCAACCTCAGCTTTGGGATTCAACCCAAGTGTAATGACTGCAACCGTGAAACACTATGAACATAGTACAGTTGTGTACCTACCATAAATATAGATGTTCGAGTGTATTCACTGTTGCAGTCCAGGTTACCTTCCCACCATCCCCCTTTCTCTTTGCTGGGACTTATCTGTACCTATCTATTCTATACAACCTATGTGGTGTATTTGCTTGTAGATGAAGGTTGTGTGCATGCTTTTTTATGATCATAATTTTTACAGCCTACCCTTTTGGGGGCACCTGACATCTGGGGCAAGAAAAACTGAAGCAAATGGCATCGGCTGCATCTTTTATACCCCTGGCGTACTGACGTCAGGGAAGAGGCGACAGCAACCGATGCCGGACCAGGACTTTGGAATTCAGGTAGACTGCGGGTAGCCTGCCAGCAGGATAAACCAAGTGTAATGACTACAACAGTGAATACACTCTAACATCTACATTTATGGTAGGTACACAACTGTACTTTCTAGACATTGTTGATGTTTTTTCAGAATCTAGTATGGCTCCTGATTCTCTGCCTCCGGCTCCTGGTAAGCCAGACAGATACTACAGGGTTCCTGACTCCCACAAATTCCTTTTCAAAAATCCTATTGCAGATCCTGAAACCATTTCTCAGGGTCCCAAGGGCATTAAGGCCTCTACTGCGAAAAATCCTACCCCTTCAGATAGAGATTCCAGGGCACTGGGTAGATGGGGTAAGAAGGTTTACACTTCTGCAACCTTGGTAGTCGGGGCTTTAAACTGTCAATTTCATATGCTTAAATGTCAACAGCATATCATGGGTCTGCTTAAACAGAAAATTATGTTAATTTCTGACTGTGTGGAAAATAAGGATTTACAGGATTTATTGCATTCAGCTGAACAAGTTGGAAAACATACTTTGCAATGTGGTTTTGATTCTTTGGAGGCCTCTTACAGGGCTGCTGTAACTGGGTCTGTGCTAAGAAGGCATGCTTGGCTCAAAGAGCAAACTCTACCTGATCATGTTAAAGCAACATTGTTGGATGCTCCTTTACAACAGGACCTTCTCTTTGGTAATAAGGCTGAAGAAGTTTTAAAAAAGATGGAAGATAAAGCTAAATCAATGCAAACTGTGAAAGATTTCTTACAAGTGCAACCTCCTAGATGTAGTAGACACTGGCCTACTAAGAACTGGTCCTTTCCAGTTTCTTCGAGAGTCACTCAAGTCAAACCCAGACATTCCAAAGGCTCCAGGTTTCAGTCACAAGAGGCTTTTAGAACAAAACAGTGGGGTGCCTCCACCTCCAAATCTGGAAACAAGGCACCTCCATATGGTAAACATTCTCAATAACTTCCCTCTACACATACCAAGCACTTACCTTTTAGCCGCCCCTTTGTGGGGAAAACTGGCACTTCATGCAAGAAACTGTCAACTTATAACCCAGGACAAATGGGTTTTAAATATAGTATCCCAGGGATACACATTTCATTTCCACACGATACCAATTCCAAACGGATGGCCAGACGTGCCCCCAAATCAGTGGGCAGAGGCCCATAAACAAATAATGTCCCTCATGAACATGGGGGCTATTCAGCCAGTACCAGAGGAGAAGGGACAAGGTTTCTATTCAAGACTTTTCCTGGTACCCAGAAAAGACAAATAATGGCGTCCAATTCTGGACTTGCCTACTTTAAACACATTTCTGGACATTCCAAAATTCAAGATGCTGACTCTTCAACAGTTACTTCCTATGCTAGGCAAAGATGCCTGGTTGGTTACTGTAGACTTAAGAGGCTTACCTGCATATCCCAATCAGGGAATTTTGCAGAAGATACCTCCGCTTCAAAGCAGGCTACTTGCATTACCAGCTCTCTACACTGCCCTTTGGCTTATCTATTGCACCCAGGGTCTTCACAAAGTGCCTGGCTCCAATAATTGCATTTTGCAGGCAAAGAAATATTCAAATATATCCAAACCTGGATGATTGTCTAATTCAGGCAGAAAACAAGCACATTCTTCTAAAGCATCTGGCATTTGTAAAAAGGGTTCTAACTTGTCTAGGGTACACCATAAACGAAAAGAAATAATCACTAGTACCCTCTCAAAAAATTACATTCCTGGGTGCAAGCTTGAATACAACTGCCCAGATGGCTTACCTTACACCAGAAAAGCAAATTCATTTGGTAACTTGCTTCAAACAGGTAGCCACAAAAACCCTGCTATCTGCAAGACGAATTCTGCAAGCCTTGGGGTTAATGGCCTCCTGAATTCTTCTTCTTCCATATGCAAGACTGCATATGAGGAAACTTCAGTGGTACTTAAAAAGTTTATGGAATCAACATTGTCACAGCCTGGAAACAAAATCATACCTTGCCTGCAACTAGAGTTCCTATGGTGGTCAGAGGCCTGCCACCAAAACAAGGGACTGCCATTCACTCCACCCCCTGCCGCCCTAACCTTAACTACAGACTTATCAGACTATGCTTGGGGGGGCTCATTTGGCAGGGAAGTGCATTCATGGCAAATGGAGCCCAAATCAAATGTACCTTAATGTCAATCAGAAAGAGATACTAGCTGTACAGAATGCACTGACAGCCTTCAAGGACTACCTTCATCCAGGACATTTACTGAGAAAGATAGACAACACCACAGTTGTGGTACATAAACAAGCAGGTGGTACACACTCCTACCCCCTTTGCAGACTAGCCATGGCATTGTAGAATACTGCATTGACCTACCAAATACAACTACAAGCTCAATTCCTGCCAGGAAAGCTGAATACTCTGGCAGACGAACTAAGCAGAAATCTCATGGACCCACACGAATGGAAACTGGAACCACAGATTTTCAACATGTTGACACGAAAATGGGGGGAGTCCAGACATGGATCTTTTTGCCTCACCCCAGAACTATCAGTTGGACAAATTCTGCAGAAGAACTCATCACAAAAAAGCCTGGAAAGTGGATGCTCTATCATTCAGTTGGAAAAACCTTTCTGTCTATGCCCCCCCCCCCCCCCCCCCGGTCTCTGCTCTCCAAAGTTCTACTAAAAGTCAAACAGGACAAACCAAAAATGATTCTGATTGCTCCAGACTGGCCTCGCCAAAACTGGTACCCACTCCTGCACAATGTCGCACCTTCCACTTTGGCACATGCCTCAAACACCTTACTTACTCTCTCAGCAGAACAACCAAAATCTGCAGACTCTGCTCCAAACTTTGAATCTTGCAGCGTGGCTAATCAACTAAGTTCACCCTTAGCATCCCTCAGCAAACCTGTGATGGATGTCATTTTGGAGGCGAGAAGGCCTAGTACTAGAAAATCCTATGCTGACAAATGGAAAAGATTCTGTGCATGGAATCAATCACTAGGAATAAGCACAGCTGTGCCCAATATTCCTCAGATTTTACAATACTTAACTGAGATGTTTCACAATGGCCTGTCCTTTTCTTCATAAAAATCCATGCCTCAGCCATTTCAGCTCATTACAACACAGAACCTCCCCTCTTCTCTCATCCTCTGCTAAAGCAGTATCTCAGAGTGGCCAGAAACGTAAGACCACCCAGGAGAGCTCCAACCCCTGCCTGGGGACCTCAATTTTGTATTGGAAAAACTCACTCTCCCTCCTTTTGAGCCAGCTGCTACTGCAGACTTAAAATTTCTATCCTGGAAAACAGCTTTCCTTTTAGCAGTCACTTCAGCAAGAAGGATTTCTCAGTTACAGGCTCTTATGGCAGTGGAGCCTTTCATGATCTTTCATGCAGACAGGGTGTCTCTCGGGACGAGTCCATCCTTCATGCCTAAGGTGGTATCCAGTGTGGCTCTTAATCAGACCATTCATTTGCCAACCTTCTTTCCCAATCCACAGAAGGGGGAGTGGATTCTGCATTCATTGGATGTACACAGACTACTTAGATTTTACTTAAACAGTACAAAATCCCTAAGAAGAACTGAACAACTACTGGTCTCATTTGCTGCAGGAGCAGAGGGAAAGGCTATTTCAAAGCAGACTATTTCTAAATGGATAAGCCATTGTATTAGTTTCTGCTATATGCACCATGGCAAAACTATCCCCCAGGGGATCAGATATCATTCTACATACGTTCACCAAACATTACCATTTACCTTTCTTCTCTAAATCCAGAGCTAGCTTTACCACTGCTGTTCTACAGGGCCTAATAGCTGGTCCTAATGCTGTATAAATCCATCCTCCCAACCATAGCTTTGGGAATCTACCCAAATGTAATGACTGCAACAGTGAAACACGAAGAACATAGTACAGTTATGATGGAGTGTATTCACTGTTGCAGTCTTTGTTACCCTACCTCCAGCCCCCTGTTTTTCTCTTACTATACCTCTACTTTTCTTTACTATGCTTAAAAGCCTTTTTTGGTGTATTTGCTTTTGTTTGAAGGTATATTTTTGTGTTTTAAATTATATATATATATATATATATATATATATATATATATATTTTGCTCCCCATTTGGGGGGCACCTGACAATCTGGGGCAAGAAAAAACGATGTAATGGCGTCTGCGCATGTTTTATACCCCTGACGACCTGACGTCATGGTAGAAGGGACAGCAACCGACGCAGGACCCAAGACTTTGTTAATCAGGCCGACTGAGGGCAACCTGCCAGCAGATTACCCAAATGTAATGACCAACAGTGAATACACTCAAACATCTACATTTATGGTAAGTGTACACAACTGTACTTTCCTTCGGACTAACCGGATTTACCCTTACCTACTTATGAGGATTCTGATGCAGAGGATTCCATTCCCTCTGCTTCCCCTCAAGAAGATTTTTCTTTTGGTGAAACCTTGCATACCCTTAGGAAGCATTTCTGCTGGGAAAGCCAGGACTGTTCTCAATCCCAAAACAGACTTAGGGAATTTTTAAACCTGCCTCAACACAGGCCTCTAGCCATCCCTCCTGTTCTGGAGATTGTAGATGATGTTTTCTTGGAATCCAGCCTTACCCCAGACACTTTGCCTCCAGCTCCCAGGAAACCTGATAGGTACTACAGAGTATCACTTCACAAAAACATAAAAGGACCAAATCTTCATACCACACGAAAGAAAGGCAAGGAAATCCACCATCAGGACATATAGTTCTTTATTACAACCGTTATGGTACCTCTGCTTTTCGCCTTCTGCTGGAACATTTACAGCTTCCCAATGAGTCCCTTTATATACCATTTTAAACCAACAATAAATCAATTAAACTATCTTAATTACATTAGTTACATAAATAAATCACCATACAACCAGTTTTCTTTGTAAAGTTACAAACACTCTGAAAGGAAATGTTGTTCAACCTATAAACAGTAACCCCATTGGCTACAAATTTATTCATAATGATGATTAAATATGACTATGCTTGGCTTAAGGAACAAAACATGCCAGATCATGTTAAAGCTAAATTACTGGATGCACCCTTACACCAAGAGCACCTTTTTGGCAACAAAGCAGAAGTCCTCAAAAGGATGGAGGAAAAAGCTAAATCTATGCAAACTGTTAAAGATTTCTTACAAGTACAGCCAACCTAGATTTAGTAGGCATTGGCCTTCAAAGAACTGGTCCTTTCCAGTCACTTCCAGGCCTTCTCAGTCCAAACCCAGGAGCAGCAGACCACCAAGACTTACGTCTCAGGCTATGCACAGATCTAAGCAGTGGGGGGCCCCCACTTCCAAAGCAGGGAGTAGTAAGCCACCCCCTATGGAAAAATGGCACAATGACTTATCCTTAACTCTACCAAGCCTTGCTCAACTACTTGCTCCCTTAGGAGGAAAGCTCGCCCTACATGCAAAAAACTGGGAACTCGTTACCAAAGACAAATGGGTTTTAAACAGTTTCCCTAGGATACCGATTCCACTTCCACTAACTCCCAACCGCAAGTGGATGGCCAGACTTTCCCCCAAACCAGTGGGTGGAGGCCCAAAAACAAATGCTCTCTCCACAGTATCAGGGATATTCAGCCTGTTCCAGCAGAACAAAAGGGGCAAGGTTTTTATTCAAGGCTGTTCCTGGTTCCCAGAAAAAAAAACTGCTGGCGTCCTATCCTGGACCTTTCTATTCTCAACACCTTTCTGATGGTCCCAAAATTCAAAATGCTAACTCTTCAGCAGCTTCTTCCTATGATAGCCAAGGATGCCTTGCTGGCATCTCTAGACTTAAAAGAAGCTAACCTGCACATCCCAATAAGGGAATCCTGCAGAAAATTCCTACGCTTCAGGGCAGGCTCCATTCACTATCAGATGTTCGTGTTTCACTGTTGCAGTCATTACAATTGGGTTATCCTGCTGGCAGGCTACCCACAGTCTGCCTGAATTCCAAAGTCCTGTTGCCGGTTGTCGCCTCCCTCCTCCTGACTGAAGCACCAGGGTATAAAAGATGCAGCCGACGCCATTTTCTTCTGTCTTTCTTGCCGCGCAGTGCCCGAAACAAAAGCAGAGGTTCATCGTGCATACAGCTGCAGTCATTACAGATGGGGTTATCCTGCCGTCCCAGCGGTCCTCCGATCGGGCGAATTCCAAAGTCTAGGTCCGCCATTTTCTTCAGTCTTTCTTGCCGGCGTGCCCGAAGCAGAAGCAGTTGTATTTCAGCCGAAGTCTTCTTGAAGCTAAGTACTCTGGGGAAACTTTTCTTGCCTCAGACCGATGTCAGACAAAGTTAATAATTGCATTTCATGTGGGAAGCAAATAAGGATTTCCACTCTTTCTGTAACATCTCGGCCTGCCGTTTTTGTGCTAGATTCAACACTATTAAGCGCCAGGCGGAGTTCGCCCTTCACTATTTTGGCAAAAAATTTAATTATATTATGTCATCTGATACTCCGACTCCAGTTTTGAGCAAAAGACGCAAAGATAAGGACCGGCATGCGAGGCCGCACCGACTACTGAGACCACGCTAAGGCCGACTACCGGTTCTCCTGTGCTCAGCGAGACGCCTGCGCAGCCCCTGAGTACCGATGACACTACATTACCGGTGTCTTCAGAACCCGAGGTCACAGGCTCCTCGGTCCCCATTCCTACTGCAGATACCGACGCCACTCTTGGCGGGGAAACTCAGAATTTAGACAGGCCTGCCATTTCTCAAGGTGTCTTCAGGCCTTCCTCCTCTATTAAAGCTTTCACTAAATCTAAAGCAGCCATGAAAACCAAAAAACAGGGTCCTCAGACCCCCTGTCAAGGCCCCATGCCCAAAAAGCAGATGCTTAAAATGGCTGAGGATTTGATTACTCTTATCAGGGGTTCTCAACCCCCCTCTGACAAAAGGTCCAGATTAGAGGAAGACTACCCTTCCTCAGATCAAGCTTCTATTACCTCAGAACATTCTGAGGACCAGGATTATGCCTATTCTCCTTTCAAAGACTCTGATGCAGAGGAATCTATTCCCTCTGTCTCCCCCCCGGAGGACTACTCTTTTGGGGAAACCCTGCATACATTGAGGGAACTCTTTCACTGGGAAGTCCAAGATTACTTAGATTCCAAGAAAAGGCTCAGGGAATTTCTTCTGCTCCCCCAGCATAGGCCCCAGGCTATCCCTCCTGTTTTAGATGTATTGGATGATGTGTATGCAGAAGCCAGCCTTAATCCAGATTCTTTACCTCCAGCTCCTGTTAAACCAGACCGGTATTACCGGGTTCCTGATTCTCACCAGTTCCTATATAAAAGCCATACTGCTGACCCAGAAACTATTTCACAGGGTCCCAAGGGAATTAAGGCCTCTACTGCTAAAAACCCATTACCTTCAGAGAGATTCCAGAGCTTTAGAAAGGTGGGGGAAAAAGGTGTACACCTCGGCCACTTTAACCATGAGGGCTTTAAACTGTCAGTTCCATATGTTAAAGTATCAACAGTTTTTGTTATCTCAGTTGAAAAGCAAAATGACACAACCAGAACAACCAGATTTAAAAGAGTTGCAGGATTTGTTGCATGGTGCAGAACAAGTGGGTAAGCATACCTTGCAGTGTGGTTTTGATGCCTTAGAGGCCTCATGTAGAGCTGCGGTTACAGGGTCTGTTATACGTAGGCATGCTTGTCTCAGAGCAAACCTTACCAGATCATGTCAAAGCTAAATTATTAGATGCACCTCTTCAAAAAGATGTATTGTTTGGTGTTAAAGCTGAGGAGGTACTAAAGAAAATGGAGGAAAAAGCAAAATCAATGCAAACAGTGAAAGATTTCCTGCAGGTACAACCTCCACGTTTCAGCAGAAACTGGCCTTCAAAAAAATTGGTCCTTTCCAGCCACGGACAGACCTCAAAGGGGCAGATACAGACGTCCAAGGGGTAGAGGGCAACCAAGGATCTTTCAGAGCCAGGCAGTGGCAAGCACCAACCCCAAGAGGTGGAGAAGATAGATCACAGTCATTTAGAAAACAGACACAATGACACACCTGCCAAGCAAAGCTTTAATGGCAGCACCCTAGGCGGGAAAACTGGCATTATTCTCGAAAAATTGGCATATTGTCACAAAAGACAAATGGATTCTGGACATTATAGACAGAGGCTACAGGTTCCACTTTCACACCCTTCCAAAAATGAGATGCATGCCGAACCTGCCACAAAATCAAAGGTCAGAGGCACAAAAACAAATTTCAGCTCGCATGGACATGAAAGCGATTCAAGAGGTACCTGCAAAAGAACAAGGTCAAGGGTTTTATTCCAGACTATTCCTGGTACCAAGGAAAGACAAAGATTGGAGACCTGTCTTAGACCTATCCATCCTAAACACATATCTACAGGTACCAAAATTCAGGATGCTCACATTACAGCAGCTTCTTCCCATGCTGGGCAAGGAGTCTTGGCTGGTAACTTTGGACCTCAAGGAGACATACCTGCATGTCCCTATCAGCCAAGATTGCAGAAGATACCTCAGATTTCTTGCAGGTTCAACCCATTACTAATTCTCTGCATTGCCCTTTGGCTTATCTACTGCGCCCAGAGTGTTTACGAAATGGCTGGAATCAGTAATCGCCTTCTGCAGACTACAAGGAATACAAATCTACCCATATCTGGATGACTGCCTGATCCAAGCGGACAGCAAGGACATACTACTGCAGCACCTGGCGTTTGTAATAAAACTGTTGAACTTCCTGGGATACACAGTCAACAAAAAGAAATCAAAACTAATACCCTCTCAACAAATAATTTTCCTGGGTGCCAGCTTGAATACAACCACCCAGATGGCCTACCTTACGCCAGACAAACAAGGGCAACTGTCTCAATACTTCAGCAAAATGGCAACTTTCACCAGGCTAACTGCAAGGAAAGTCCTGCAGGCTCTGGGATTCATGGCATCTTGCATCCTACTAATCCCATGTGCAAAGCTGGATATGAGGAAACTTCAATGGTACCTAAAAAACTTATGGTCTCAACACAGCCACAGCTTGGAAGCAATTATACCACTCATTCCATGCCTTCAAAAGGAATTTTTGTGGTAGGCTCAAGCTTGCCAAAAAAACACAAGTCTCCCTTTCTGTGTACCTCAAGCAACTCAAATCATCGCAACAGACGCCTCAGACTACGCCTGGGGAGCACATATGACAGATCAATGCATTCAGGGAAAATGGTCCCAAAAAGAGAAGCACCTACACATCACCCAAAAGGAAATGCTAGCCATGCAAAATGCTATTATGACCTTCAAAGACCTACTGCATCCGGGCCAGCTATTGATAAGGACAGACAACACCACAGTAAATGTGGTACATAAACAAACAGGGGGGGAACTCATTCATACCCCCTGTGCAGGCAAGCCATGACCCTATGGAACGCAGCACTGGAATTGCAAATTCAACTACAGGCACCATTTTTTTTTATCAATAATCCATCTTTTATTGTTTTTCAATTACATAACTACACACTATAAATATATACAATATATACATGATTGCTTCCAAAAGTTACATAAACATTGTATATTAATACAAATTATTAAAGAAATACATGAAAAAGTCAACAGTCTGTGTTATTGTTACGATCTATGTCAAATCTAAGATTGAATCAGTCTTATAAATGTGTCTTGAGTAATAGTGGATAAGAACCTCTAGGCCAACACAATATTGAAGATTTGCTCCCATATTTTTATATTATTTATACTTTTCTTATGGTCATTGATTAACAATTTGTGCTAATATGTGTCTGATTGCTAATGTTTCAAAAATTTTCCCAAGATGTCTGAGTCGGGTTCAACCAGTTTGAAGCTATGTATAGTTTCATTAATAAACAAATATTCATGATTATGATCTTTTTTGATTTATCTAAGTTATCTGGAGGAATATGTAGGATCATAAATTCCCAAGAGAGTGTTGAATGCTGGTATCCCATTTTCTGTAATTGAAGTTTTAATGAATTCCAAAGTTTAAAAATGCATTTGCAACTCCAAAACATGTGAAACTGTCTGGTACAGGCACAATTTCTGCCAGGGAAGGAAAACACACTGGCAGACAACCTAAGCAGAAATATGACAGATCCACACAAATGGAAGTTGCATCCTCAAGTTTTCACAAAGATAATTCGGGCATGGGGACAGCCAGACATAGATCTCTTCGCTACCCACAGAAATTACCAGTTGAAAAAATTTTGTTCAAGGACCTATCATCCACAGGCATGGAAAGTGGACGCACTTTCTTTCAATTGGACAACATTGACTGTCTATGCCTTCCTGCCTCTTCCTCTGCTGCCCAAAGTTCTATTAAAAGCCAGAGCGGAGAGGCCGAAAATGATTCTCATTGCTCCAGACTGGCCAAGACAACACTGGTATCCACTCCTGAAGAGCCTGACACATTCCCCACCATGGATCCTACCTCTAGTCCCTCTTCTGTTGTCCCAGCACAACTACAAAACCCTTCACGGCCAGCTCAAAACCCTAAATCTAGCTGCATGGAGAATTCCTTGATTTCTAACAGACTCTCCTCTCCAAGGAGGTGCAGGATGTCATCATGGAGGCCAGAAGACCTTCTACTAGAAAAGCCTACTCCGCCAAATGGAAATGATTTTGTGCCTGGAATCAAGAAAAGGGCCAGAATCCTTGGGTAATAAATATACCTCAAATTTTACAGTACCTAGCTGAGATGTTAAACAGTGGACTTTCCTTCTCCTCCATCAAGATCCACGCTTCAGCCATTTCTGCACAATACAAAACAGATCCTCCTTTATTCTCTCATCCTCTCTTAAGGCAGTTCCTCAGAGGGGCAAAGAATATAAAACCCCCAAGAAAACCACCAGTCCCTGCTTGGGACCTCAACTTTGTATTGGAAAAGCTGACCCTTCCTCCCTTCGAGCCAGCTTCTTCAACAGAACTACAATACTTGTCATGGAAAATGGCCTTTCTTCTGGCTATCACCTCAGCACACAGGGTTTCTGAGCTACAGGCCCTCATGGCTGTGCAACCATTCATCATTTTCCATCAGGACAGTGTTTCCTTACGAACCAACCCTACCTTTATGCCAAAGGTAGTATCCAGTGTAGCTTTGAATCAGACTATCCACTTACCTACCTTTTATCCTAATCCACAAAACAAAGGGGAAAGACTACTACATTCCTTGGACATTCACAGACAACTTTGTTACTATTTGGACAGGACAAAGCCATTCAGGAAATCCGAGCAACTCTGTGTCCTGTGCTACAGGTGCTCAAGGAAAGGCTATTTCCAAACAGACAGTTTCAAAATGGATAGCCCACTGCATACGCTTTTGTTACTCATTTCATGGAAAAACTGTGCCTGCATGCATCAGATCCCACTCCACCAGGGCCACAGCTACCTCTGCAGCCTTCCTCAGGGGGGTCCCTACCAAAGACATTTTGCTAAGCATATAGTTAGATATGGCGCAGACCATAGTTTTAGATTTTTAGTACTTGAGATTATTTCTGATAATTTAAGGGGGGGGGGACATTGAATTGGACTGAATCTGCTGAACAAAAGTGGATTCTGTCTGTAAATGCTGACAAAGCACCAGGTCTAAATGAGGTTGTCTCCCTCAAACCATTTCTGAAGGCAAGACCTCTCATTGATTTTAGTAATGTTTTTATTATATGTATTCACATATGTTATGCTTTTAACATTTTTTGTCTTGGCTCCTTTAAGAAATTGTCAGTTTAGTTGATTGTCTTAATTGATTCATTTTATTTGTTATTTAAGTGGTTTGGATGCTTTTTGTAATCAGTCTGATGAAGCGGTAGTAACATACCATAAAGCACTTACTCTTAATTTTTTTATAAATTAAATTTTTTTTTATTTGAATTTTGCTTGCATCTGTGTCCGTTCTGGTACTTTCATCTGTCGCTTCCTCAAAGTTCCCAGCTTCAAAATGATTACCTTACCCCTTCTCTTACCACTCATACCCCCACAAGCATTCATGGTAGCCCTGAATCTGAATGATGCCTCTTTCCACATTCCTGTCCATCCAGATTACAGGAAATACCTCCACTGTTGCCATTTTCAATTCTCTGCCTTGCCCCTTGGTCTCTACACTGCCCCTCGAGTGTTCACAAAGTGCCTAGCCCCCTTCATTGCTCACTGCAGGACTCTGGGTATGCAAATATACCCATACCTAGATAACTTGTTCATCCTTAATCAAGACTACTAAGTTCTTCTACTTCACCTACAACAGGTGTCTTCCACCCTAATTCAACTAGGGTTCATCCTAAACCAAGAAAAATCTCGCCTGACCCCCCACCTCTCAGGACTTGGTTTTCTTAGGTTGCATTATCAGAATAGACTGTATGAAGGCCTTCATCCCAGACCAAACGATCACAGACCTTTGTCTATACTTCACACAGATCCTCATCCACTCCTGCTTGACAGCTCGGTATTTCCTGAGAATGTTAAGCCACATGGCATCTCTGATAATGTTACCACTGGCAAGACTCCACATGCACAGAATCCAGTGGGTCTTAAAAAAAAAAAAAAAAAAAAAAAAAAAAAAAAAAAAACTACGCAGCCAACACTCCCAACCCATGGACTCACCCCTTCCTCTTCTTCTGTGCCTAAAAAAAGGAAATCCAGTGGTGGGTGTCAGTACTGCACCTCAACCTAGGAACCCACCTACAGGTTCCAGCCCCCTGACAACAGGTCTCCACAGATGCGTCAGACTTGGGGTGGCATACAGTGCTCCTAACAAACCAGAAACAATTCTCAGCAAAAGGACCACATCAACATCAAGGAAATGAGGGCGTGTACTATTAGCTCTTCTAACTTTCAAATCTACTCTCCTGCCAGGAACCCTAAAAGTAATCGCAGACAAACATGACTGTCCTGTGGTAAATCAACAAGCAAGGGAGGACAAGGTCCTAACCCATATGCAGCCTGGCCATCCAAATTTGGAACTTAGCATCTTCTCTCCAGGTCCACCTGGTAGTGTATATCCCCTCAACAGAGAATGTTATGGCAGACAAACTCAGCAGAACCAACAGAGAATGTTATGGCAGACAAACTCAGCAGAACCTCCGTCCCCTGTCACAAATGGGTGATTCAGAGAGAGGTTTTCCTGGACTTGATACACAAGTGGGGTATTCCACAAGCAGATCTCTTTGCCTCCCCCCAGAACAAACAGATGCCCAGCTTCTGCACAAAGGATCCACATCCACAAGTTTGGAAAGTGGGTGCATTCTCCTTTTCTTGGGAGTGAATGTACCTTTATGCCTTCTCTCCTTTCACACTAATTCAGAAAGTTCTTCTGAAAATTCAGAAGGACAAACCCAAAATCCTACTGGTGACCCCATTTTGGCCAAGACAACATTGGTTTCCCCTCTTCCACTTACTAGCCAGAGACAGTCACCACAGGTTATGCCACCGACTAGACCTGCCCACACAGGACAGGGGATCCCTACTCCACCCACAAGTGAACCTGAAACTGACCTTATGGGTGATAGGGTTCTATTCCCTTACAGACACCTATATTCAGAGGACATACTCGATGTTCTGCAGGAGGCCAGAAAACCTAGTACCAGGAGAAGAAACTATGTATCAAAGTGGCGCAGATTCTCCAAGTGGTGTCAAAGGAAAAAACAGGACCCTTTCATTACTCCTATTTGTGTGAGCTACTCCACTCAGGACTAACTTACTCTTCAAAGTCCACTTATCTCTCATCTCTGCTTGTCTGCCCATATCACCTCCTCTGGCATCCAGACTGGAAGTCGAGCTTTTTCTGAAAGGAGTCCTTCATATCAGACCCCCCAGGAGACCTATTCCCCCTGCTTGGGACCTCAGTTTTGTGTTAGAAAAACTATGTTCTTCATGTTTCACTGTTGCAGTCATCACACTTGGAGTTATCTGCCTGCAGGTAGCCCTCAGTCTGCCCGAATACCAGAGTCTTGATTTCTGCATCTGATGCTGTCGCCTCTTCCATGACGTCAGGTCGTCAGTGGTATAAAATATGCAGCCGATGCCATTACATCAGCTTTTCTTGCTGTGCAGGAGCCCGAAGCAGAAGCAGTTCGCAAGTGCCTGTCGGCCGCTTCCTGAAATTTAAATTTTTCGAGTTTCAAACATGAAGTCTTCGAAAGCTAAGTACCCCGTTGGGGATCCTTTTTCCTTGCTCTAACTGATTTCAGAAAAAGTTATGGCTATGGTAGACTTGCTGTGCCTATGTTTTCTGGAATGAGTTCCTTTTGTCTACCTAAGAAGTCTTTGACATTGAATATTTTTGAAAATGCATTGACTAGGAAAATAGAGGCTGAATATGTGGAATTTATGAAATTGCATAAAAGGTTTAATTTAACGAAATCTGAATGGTTGGCTATATGAGAAAGGAAAGTGAGAAATGTGTTCTGTCAAGCTGATAAAGGGGGCAACTGGGTAATTATGAGTAAAATACATTACTTAAAAATGTTTTTTGACCTGTTGTCTGACGAACATGTATATATGGAGTTGTGTTATAATCCAGTTTCTGAATTTAACACAGCCCTTCTTAAATTATTAGAAAGGGGAGAAAGACTTGGTTTCCTTACTCAGAAGGATGTTTGGAATTTGTATATTCCTGCCCCAAGAGATCCATTTTGTTATGCATTTCCTAAGATCCATAAAAATTTCTTAGACCCTCCAGGTCGTCCTATTGTTTCTAGTTGTGGATGTTTTTTAGAAAATGTTGGGATTTTGTTGGATAGCCTCTTGAAGAAAGGAGTTGGTTGATGTGAGTTCGTATATTCGAAATACTAATGACTTTTGTAGGTTGGTTAAGAATTTACAGTGGGAGAAAGGGTATTATTGGGCCACAGTAGATGTTAAGTCCCTTTATACAAGCATTAAGACGTCTTGTGGCTTAGAAGCTATTAGCAAAATTTTGGGTGAAGGACCACGTTCTTCCTTTATTATTTTGCTATTGGAGTTTGCTCTTACCCATAATTATTTTGTGTGTGAGAAGAAAATCTTTTTACAGAAAAAGGGCACAGCAATGGGGGCTAATTTTGCTCCAACATATGCTATTCTGTTTGTCTTATTTTGAGATTTCTTTTATGTATACTCTAGAATTTTTGTTAGTTATTCTCTATCGGAGATACATAGATGATTTAATTTTTATATGTAAGGGTAATGCATCTGATTTTGGTAAATTTATTGATCTACTAAATAATAGCTTTGGTTTGAAATTTACCTATGATGTGAATTCTAGTGTTACACATTATTTAGACATTGAGTTGTATTTGGATCTTCAGAATAGGGTGCAGTTTAGACCTTTTAAGAAGGAAACAGCGACCAATAATTTTTTACATGCTAGTAGTGCACATCCTAATCATCTAATAGAGGCTCTCCCTTATGGTGAGTTTAAACATACTCTTGAACATACTTCTGAAAATGATTATTTGAGACAGGAATTTAATGAAGTCAAGGCTAGACTGTTGGTGAGGGGGTATTCTGAAAATTTGATTAATAGAAGTGAAGATAAGGTGATGAATAATAGTTACAAAACTAGAAGTGGGTACACTCAGTGCGCTAGTAGGTGTACTTCTGTTAAGTATGATCATATTGCTGATCAGAAAATATTTTTTGTAACAAAGTTTTCTTCCTTCTCACAAATGTTAAAAAAATGTTGTGGATAATCTATGGTCTATTGTTTGCTTCAGTGATGAAGTAGGCCATATATTTCCAAAGGTTACTTTTTCTTATGGGAGATACCCTAATTTGAAAGAACTGTTGAGTTTGAGGTATAATACTGGGTCCACGACTAAAAATGTTGGGATGTTTAAATGTGGTAAATGTAAGGTTTGTTCAAGGGTTAAAAACTTATCAGGTGAGCTTATGAATGGTGTTAAATATATAGCTACTGACAGATTTGATTGTCTGTCTTGTGGAGTAGTTTATATTGTGGGTTGTGGATGTATGCCTTGCAAATGGTATATTGGCCAAACAAAACGTCAAATTAAAATACGTATTTTGGAGCACATTGGGGATGTTAGAAATTGTAGATTGGGTAGTCCCATTTCTGAGCATTTTGATACTATTCTTAATGGAGTCAGTGATTCACTTTTTTTTTTTGTGTGTGTGTTTAGCCAAACCAGATGGTAAGAGCCTTGGGAATTTTTCTCAAAGGCTCCTTAGTTTAGAAAGTAGGTTCATTCTTAATTATGGCACACTTGCACCTAGGGGTTTAAATTTGGAAATGCATCTGACTTTATAAAATGTTACCTTGGAAATGTCATGTTGCTTTAAAATTTGTAATTTTTTAATTGATTACTTAATTGTTGCTGTTATAAAATATGCTGCTGCTTGTCATTAATTTATTCCTGTGAAGGCTTGTGTAGCCGAGGTACCAGAAGACATAAAAGTTTGCAGTTTCCTGGCTCCTTCGTGTGTTTTTTTTAAATACCTCAGAGATTTTCATTCTTACAGCGTCACCTGTTTAGGCCTAGACCCCGACGTCTCTCGCTGTTGGTTTTGTGCCTTGTTCAATGCCCGAATTATTCGTCTGGCTATTTTTGTCACTAAATTCTTTTGCTCTTGTTCACTGTATTCCGAAATGGCTTCAATAAGCCATCCGACTACCGATGATCTGAAAAAAACGCAAGGATAAAGACACAGACTGACCGCATAGGTCCAAAACTGCCGCCGACACTTCCATTAAGCTAGTCACCAGTATTTGGTTGCTTTCACTGCCCCTATTACCTGCTTCTACAGATTCGCAGGCCTCTACTGAGACCAATTCGGAGTCCGGTATGCTGCGAGATGCTTCTTTGACTATGGAACCTGCGGATATCTACCTTGGATGGGTCAGGAGCCACTGTGCAGGCACCAGCTTCTGAGTGTGTATTCAGACCTTCCGATGTTCGTGTTAAACTGACTACTTCGTTAATGACTAAAACTACTGAATTTCTCAGGCCCAGAGTTCGCACTACGCCTAGGAAGCAGACAACCAAAGCGCATTCTCAAGCTTCCATGCCACAAACAAATGCTTAGAATGGCTGAAGACCTTATTACTTTAATTAGGGGAAGCCAGCCTTCCCCCTCTAAAAGACAAAGAATGGATTTTCCTTCTGATTCTACAGACCACAAGTAGAATGACTTTGACCCCTGTGATTACCAGGACATACCCTTATCTACTTATGAGGACTCGGACACAGAGGATTTCATTCAAGCTCAATTCCTCCCAGGCAAACAAAATTCACTGGTGACTTAAGCAGAAATCTAATGGACCCACACGAGTGGAAACGGAAACCCAACTCTTTCAAACGTCTAATACACAGGTGGGGGGGACACCAGAAGTGGACCTCTTTGCTTCCCCCCAGAACCATCAACTGAGGAAATTTTGCACCAGAATTCCCCACAACCAAGCATGGAAAGTGGATGCCCTATCCTTTACATGGGAAAATCTCTCAGTCTATGCCTTTCCCCCCCCTCTGCCCCTCCTTTTAAAAGTACTACTCAAGATCAAACAGGACAGGCCAAGGACAATCATTATTGCACCAGACTGCCCACACCAGCACTGGTACCCACTTCTTTGCTACCCCAGCAGGAGGGAAGGATTCTGCATCCTCAGCTGCAAACCCTGAACCTGGCAGCCTGGCTTATTCCCTGAGCTGCAAACCCAGAACCTGGCAGCCTGGCTTATTCCCTGAATACATCACCAGCAACCATCAGCAAACAGGTGCTGGATGTTATCCTTGAGGCCAGGAGGCCTAGTACTAGAAATCCTATTAAGAAAAGTGGAAAAGATACTGTTCTTGGAACCAGTCTCAAGGAAAGGACACAGCCATGCCCACCTTACCTCAAATCCTAGATTTTCTAGCAGAGCTGCTCCAGAAAGGCCTATCCTTCTCATCAATTAAGATTCATGCCTCTGCCATCTCAGCTCATTACAATACTGATCCACCCCTCTTCTCTCACCCTCTGATCAAACCGTTCCTGAGAGGAGCTAACAATTTGACCCCCAAGGAGAGCTCCCACTCATGCCTGACACCTTAACTTTGCACTAGAGAAGCTCATGCTCCCCCATTTTGAGCCTGCTGCTACAGCAAAGTTAAAATTCCTCTCTTGGAAAACAGCCTTACTTCTAGTCATCACTTCAGCAAGAGGAGTGTCTGAGTTACAGGCCCTTATGGCTGTGGAACCCTTCATTATCTTCCATGCCGACAGGGTTTCCCTCCGGACTAACCCATCATTTATGCCCAAGGTGGTATCCAGAGTGGCTTTAAACCAATCCATCCATTTACCAACCTTTTTTTCCCTACTCCTCAGAATAAAGGGGAAAGGATCCTGCACTCCTTGGACATGCACAGACCGCTCAGGTTCTACCTTGACAGGACTAAACCTTTCAAAAAATCTGACCAGCTGCTAGTCAGCTTTGCTACAGGGGCAGAGGGCAAGGCCATTTCAAAGCAAACCATTCCTAAATGGATAGCCCACTGCATCCATTTCTGCTACAGACACCATGGAAAACCTACCCCACAGGGGATCAGACCTCATTTCACTTGGGCTGCCTCAACCTCTACAGCATTTCTCAGAGGAGTCCCCTACCAGGGACATCCTGGAAGCTGCAACCTGGAGTGCTGTACACACCTTCACCAAGCATTACCACTTACCTGTCTTTTCTAAATCCAGAGCTGGATTTGCCACAGCAGTTTTACAAGGCCTGCTAGCCAGCCCTAATACTTATTGACTGCCTCCACCCTTCCTCAGCTTTGGGAATCAACCCAAGTGTGATGACTGCAACAGTGAAACACGAAGAACATAGTATAGTTGTGTACACTTACCATAAATGTAGATGTTTGAGTGTATTCACTGTTGCAGTCCTGGTTACCCCCCCTCCAGCCCCCTCTCTTTTATATACTTTCTACCTGTCCTCTTTTTTGGCCATATCTTATGGCAGAGGTATTTACTTTCTACTGGAGGTGTTCCACACCATGTGATTGCTTCCTATTTTGGGGGCTCCTGACATCTGGGGCAAGAAAAACTAATGGCATTGGCTGCATGTTTTATACCCCTGACAACCTGATGTCATGGACGATGCAACAGCATCCGACGCAGAAATCCTAAGACTCTGCTATTTGGGCCGACTGAGGGCTACCTGCAGACAAGATAACCCCAAGTGTGATGACTGCAACAGTGAATACACTTGAACATCTACATTTATGGTAAGTGTACACAACTGTACTTTACCTCCTTTTGAATCAGCTCATTCAGTTTTTCTGAAACTATGCACCATGAAAACAGTTCTCCTAGTGGCCCTTACCTCTGCCAGGAGGGTTTCAGAGAGACAAGCCCTTATGGCTACATCTCCTTATCTTGTTTTTCACAAGGACAGAGTTGCTCTCCGGACCAGCCCTTCCTTCATGCCCAAGGTAGTTAATGAACTTTTATTAAATCAAACCATTAACCTACCAGTTTTCTACCCTCATCCACAAAACTCCTGAGAGAGCGCTCTTCATTCCTTGGATGTACACAGGCAACTCTGGTACTACTTGACTCAATTCCTCCCAGGAAACAAAATTCCTGGTGACTTGCAGAAATCTTGGACCACATGGGAAGACTCTTTCAAGCTCTAAAAATCACCAGGACCTCTTGCTTCCCCAGAACCATCAACTGAGGAAATTTTGCACCAGAATTCCCCACAACCAAGTAATGGAAAGTGGATGCCTTATCCTTACATGGGAAAATCTCTGTCTATGCTTTCCCTCTGCCCCTCCTTTAAAAAAGTACTACCAAGATCAAATATGTGACAGGTTAAGGACAATCATTATTGCACCAGACTGCCCACACCAGCACTGGTACCCACTTTGCTACCCCAGCAGGAGGGAAGGATTCTGCATCCCTCAGCTGCAAACCCTGAACCTGGCAGCCTGGCTTATTCTCTGAGCTGCAAACCCAGAACCTGGCAGCCTGGCTTATTTCCTGAATACATCACCAGCAACCATCAGCAAACAGGTGCTGGATGTTATCCTGAGGCCAGGGAGGCCTAGTACCAGAAACCTGGCTAAGAAAGTGGAAAAGATACTGTTCTTGGAACCACTCAAGTGAAAAGGACACAGCCATGCTCCACCTTACCTCAAATCCTAGATTTTCTAGCAGAGCTGCTCCAGAAAGGTTTATTCTTCCTCATCACAACTAAGATTCATGCCTCTGCCATCTCAGGCTCATTACAATACTGATCCACCCTCTTCTCTCACCCTCTGATCAAACCGCTCCTGAGAGGGAGAGCTAACAATTTGACCCCAAGGAGAGTCTTCCCACTCATGCCTGACACACCTAACTTGCACCCAGAGAAGCTCATACCCCCATTTTGAGCCTGCTGCCACAGCAAAGTTTAAATTCCTCTCCTTTGGAAACAGCCTTACTTCTAGTCATCACTTCAGCAAGAGGAGTGTCTGAGTTACAGGCCCTTGCGGCTGTGGAACCTTCATTATCTTCCATGCTTCACAGGGTTTCCTTGTGGACTAACCCATCATTTATGCCTAAGGTGGTATCCAGAGTGGTTTTAAACCACCAGGTTCCCACCTTTTGACAGGATTCAAAACCTTTCAAAAATCTGACCAGCTGCTAGTCAGCTTTGCTACAGGGGCAGAGGGCAAGGCTATTCTAAAGCAACCATTCCAAATGGATAGCCCACTGCATCCATTTCCTGCTTACATACCTTGAAAACCCACCACAGGGGATCAGACCTCATTTCACTCAGGGCTGCTCCTCACCTTCTACAGTGATTTTCAGAGGAGTCCCCACCAGGGACATCCTGGAAGCTGCAAAACCTGGAGTGCTGTACACACCTTCACCAAGCATTTCACTTACCTGTCTCTTTCTAAATCCAGAGCTGGAGATTTGCCACAGGCAGTTTTACAAGGCTCCGCTAGCCAGCCCCAATACTTATTGACTGCTCCACCTTCCTCAGCTTTGGGAATCAACCCAAGTGTGATGACTGCAACAGTGAAACACTAAGAATATAGTATAGTTGTGTACACTTACTCATAAAATGTAGATGTTTGAGTGGCTCAATGTTGCAGTCCTGCTACCCTCCAGCCCCCTGTCTTTCTATACTTTCTACCTGTCCTCTCTTTTTTGGCCATATCTTATGGCAGAGGTATTTTACTTTTCTACTGAGGTGTTCCCACACTATGTGATATTTCCTATTTGGGGCTCCTGATATCTGGGTAAGAAACTAATGCACGGCATTGGCTGCATGTTTTATACCCCTGACAACCTGGATGTCATGGACGATGCAATACATCCCGACGCAGAAATCCTAAGACTCTGCTATTTCTGGCCTAATTGAGGGCTACCTGCAGACAAGATAACCCAAAGTTTTATCGTGACTGCAACAGTGAATACACTTGAACATTCACATTTATGGTAAAATGTACACAACTGTACTTTACCTTTGAATCTCTCAGCTCATCTCCAGTTTCTTCTGAAACTATGCAACTACGAAAACAGTTCTACAAGTGGCCCCACCTCCATACCAGGAGGGTTTCAGAGAGACAAGCCCTTGTAAGCTACATCTCCTTATCTTGTTTTTCACAAGGACAGAGTTGCTCTCTCCGGACCAGCCCTTCCTTCATGCCCAAGGTAGTTAATGAACTTTTATTAAATCAAACCATTAACCTACCAGTTTTCTACCCTCATCCACAAAACTCCTGAGAGAGCGCTCTTCATTCCTTGGATGTACACAGGCAACTCTGGTACTACTTAGACAAAACCAAATCTGTTAGAAAATCTGACCAATTATTTATCTCCTTCCATCCCAGAGCCCTAGAGAAGACAGTCTCCAAACAGACCATTTCCTCATGGATCTCTAAATCCATTACCTTGTGCTACTTCCATCATGGAAAATGCTTGCAGGGTCATGTTAAACCTCACTCTCCCAGGGCAGCTGCCTCCTCTACTGCCTTTTTCAAAGACATTGACTTCACCTCCATTTTAGAAGCAGCCACTTGGACCTCTGTTCACACATTCACCAAGCACTACAAGCTGGACATGGCCTTTAGAGCAAGAACAGGTTTTGCCAGGTCAGTTCTCCAAGGCCTGGTTAACCACGGAAACCACTCCTCCACCCAGACTCATACCTAATGCTCTGGTACTCCCCCTACTGTTATGAATACTGCAACATGAGAATAGAAGGACATTGAATAGTTGTGTAAGAGCTTACCATAACCTTAGATGTCATTCTCTTCCATGTTGCTGTATTCATTCCCACTCACCTACCCCCTGTACCTTTCCTAACTATCACGCCATGGTCTACCTGTGGGTACATAGTCATTCTCTTCCCCAGTCTCCCTCTCAACACAGCCAACTTACTGCCCTGGGCCTGGCCTACATGCAAGTCTAGGGGTCTCCAAGTAGGATCCTCTCTTGACCCACAGGAGCACAACTGTATGCGGCAAAACATTCTGATGAGAGTACGTGCAGATGTCACTTTTATACCCAATGTCTGTTTATGGCCCTGGTAAGGGATGTCGCACGTGCCCTCCTGGAACAAAGACTTTGGTATATTGGCCGGACGGTGGTGCCTGCAGGCAGCAACCTCTCCCTGCTGTTATGAATACTGCAACATGGAAAAGAAGGACATCTAAGGTTATGGTAAGTTCTTAACTATTCTTTCTTTATTATGTCACTTGTTACCAGTGGTTGTGCTAAATTCTCACTGTTGGGCAGGAAATGCTCAGTAGCAACAAAGGGGTGGGGTAAATTGACAGATGCAGGGATGAGTATAATGTTGCTGTTGGTCCCAGTATGCATTACTATAAACCTGCATCTGTCCCAAAGATTTGGAACTGAAGGAAAAAGGTACTAGATGCTGATTGGTGAAAAGGTTAAGCAGAGCCATAGGGCCACTGCAGGGAACAGGCCTTTCCACAGATAAGCCGATAAGGTTAAGAACATGCATTATTTTTTAATTCTTGTAATAAAAGCTAGTTTGTAAGTAGCTGTGCATTGTGTACAAGACCAGTTTTTACACCAGCTTCATTCATGTATTCATGTGATTTACATCCATTAACATTTTGCTGTATGCAAACATGAGTGGAGGTTTGTAGTATTTTTTGTTTGTGTCCTTACTTTCATTTGGTTGGCCATTTTCCATGTTTTACTTGGGTCTAAATACCTTACTATGTTCCATCTGCTTTGAGAATTGGAAGTCCACTTATGCCACTTTCTGACAATTGACTGTGAAGAAATCTCCTCCATTGTACAAGGCAGTGAAGTTGTGACTGCAGCCCAGATGACCTGTGTTCATTTGATGACTCTGGCATGGTGGGAACAGGTCGTGGAGGATAGGAATTAGTCTGTTAACAGCTTGCCCATCCAGGAGAAGGGGATACAGCTCTGGCTTGCCACTTGGGTAATGCTTAGTGGGAGCACTAGGTGCTTCCATGGAGCATAGGCCTACAGAGTACAAACTGCTGAAGTAGAACTTGGCAGTCCAGGAAACAAAGCTCACCTTCCCAGAGTCTGACTGCATTGTGGAACCAAGTGAGCCACTGAGGATAGAGAGTCTCTTGTATTCTATTTTGCAGGATCCTCAAGCTGGCTTAGTTCCTGTTGTCTAACTATTGCTACTGTGTGAACGTAATGAGCCAGTTTGTCGTCTTTGGCAGGAAACAAATGGCTTATATGACTGTTGCCATGTCTGGAGGTTTGACTGGCTTTGTGGAACTAATGGGCTGTTTGGGTACTGGTAATGGAACCATTGAGTCCTGCAGAGAAGGGGGGTGGGGAACAAACTGTGAAAAATGATTTTTTACGTATGCACTGATCTTTAGTGGTAAGTGTTACTACATGCATTTAGCTGATTCTACTGCATTCTCATACCCTCTTACTGGCCTTGGCAATCCCCCCACCTCATCTGTTGAGCAGACTATAGCTCCTCATATCAGCCAAACCTTTGTCTTATCTGTCATGCAAATCTCAATCTGAGTATGTATCAGCTACATTTCTGAGCTTGGAATTCACTAGTTTCATTAGTTGATCATAACCCTTCATTTTCAGATAGAGTTGGAGTGTATCATGTCTTTGAAACCCAGTACTCGAAAAATGTGTGAGCAGGTAGGCTTGTTTTTCTGATGTCCTTCAAGGATGCATCTGCCGGTCACCCTGCTAAAATGGGTTGTCCTTGTAAGTCAGGCAGCCCTTGATCGTCGGCAGGATTCCAAAAGTCTCTGGGTGCTGCCTCGGCTGGATGTCGCACTTCACCCGACACGCCATAGCTGCAGTTCTTCGGTATAGTGATCAAATACCATCTTCCCCTCAGTCTTTCTTGCCGCGGTGCCACGGGCAGAAGCTGCTCCGCGAAGTGCCGGCCGGTCAGAACCAGAGATTACTACCACCGTAAGACTCTAAAAGCCGGCACTGGGGACTCTTTCATTCTCAGCCATGTCAGAAAAAAGTGAATAACTGTTTAACTTGTGAAACAAATACCTTGGCAAAAGATTTCCACTCTTACTGGGTGTTACCTTTGTTTAGGCCTAGACCACGCATCGTAGCAGCTTGTCTAGCCTGTGCTTCTTTCTAACCCACGGACGCTAGACGCCGGTCGGAATTTGTTGAGGAGTTTTTCAGTTCGCTTTTGTTACATTATGCCGCCGGATCCCTCCCACTATGCAAATTTCTAAAAGAAGGAAAGAAATCGACACTCATGGGTTCATGAGCCTTCAAGTAAACCGCCGTTAAGCTAAATCAAGGAAAGTACCCCTGTTTCGCTGGAACAGAGTCCACTTGCCCTTCGCCAAAGCTTACCTCCTACCGGTACCCTCATCCAGCATGGTTGAATCTGCTACTGAAATCCCACCCGCCTGGGTGGTGGTTCTCAGGATTTCCATCTGTTACTATCCCTAAGGATATTTCTACCCCTGCACGGAGCTGCTAGGCCACCTGCATCCATGCTCTATTGCTACCTCGCTAGGCTAAAGTAGCAAAATCAGCCAAATCAGCTCAAGTATGACCCCTCTCACAGGTCACCTAGCTCTAGTCTACAAATGCTTAGTCTAGCAGAGGATCCATTTCTCTTAATCCGGGGATCCCAACCACACCTAGACAGGGCCTCTACCCACCCTCCAGAGAAGAGGCCTAGGGAGCCCCTGAGCCAGTTCTCTTCAGAGATGACCCCTCTGGATGAATCAGATACTCCTAACCTCCAGAGTCTTTCTCCTCCTGGCGAAGACCTGGATGCCGAAGAGTCCATTCTTCTGCCTCCTACTGAGTAAACCTTTCCTTTAAAACCTGGGCACGCTATGAGGAACAATTTCAATGGTAGGGCCAGGGATTTTTCAGACTCTAGAAAAGGCTTAGAACCTTTTGCATCGCTAAGCATAGGCTCCTTAGCCATTCCTCCAGTACTACTGTTGTGGATGATGCATTTAATGATGTTTGTACTGCTCCTGATTCTCCTGCCCCTGTCTGCCCGGATGGTACCTGCAGGGTCTGACACACATTACTACTGTATAAGGCCCCTTTTGCAGATCCCCAAACAACCCTAGGGACCTAAGTACTGTAGCAGCTACTCTTGCCAAAAACCCTCCCTCTGAAAGGGAATCTAGCCTTAGAGAGATGGTGTAAAAAGTTTATACTTCTGCTACTCTGCTAGGGCCTTGAAACTGTCAATTCCACATGATTCAGTGTATCAGGAATTTACAGACCAGTTAACTGAATGTCCACGGATGAACCATTAGACAAAAAATCTGTTCAGGAAAATGGGTACAACATTCAGCAGGTCAGTAATTATTCTTAAAATGTGCCGATGCACTGGAGGCTTCCTCACCCATGACTGGTACAAGGATCAGAAGACATGCATGGTTAAAAAGAGCAGTCCCACCAGACCATGCTAAACCAAAGCTCCTAGATGTTCCCATGGATAAGCTCAATCTGTTTCCTATTCCCCTGCACAGCAGGTGCTGAAGCAAGAAGGTGGAAGAGAAAAGCAAAAATCTGTCCAGACAGTCAAGATTCCTTGCAGGTCCAGCCTCCAAGGATTAGCAGGAACTGGCCTCCAAGAATTGGTCCTTCCAGACACCTCCAGAGCTCAGAGAGGCAGGAATAGGCCAAGAGGCAGGGGTCAATCCAGAGGTGCCTACAGGGACGCTAAAGTGGCCAGGCAAACCAGCTGGTAAGCCACAAGACCAGCCACCACCACTTCCACAGGACAAATCACAGTGATTCTGAAGCTCTGGCAATCACTTACCAGGGAACAACTAGAAGTGCACCCTTGTATGGAAGCTAGCCTTTATTTTCAGTAAACTGCATGCCACATCACAGGAGACAAATGGATTTTACAGACAATAGACCAAGGTTACAGGTTCTACTCATTCTCTAACAAGGAAGAGAGGAATGCCAAACCTACCCAAAATCAGAAGACAGAAGCTCTAAAACAAATAACTCAATTTACCAAGGATGAGTCAGGTAGTAAGAAAATTACCCATGTAAAATAAGGCTAGATTTTACTCCAGACTCTTCCTGGTACCAAGAAAAGAAACCAATGAGACCTATTCTCACCTGTCCCGGGCTAAACACATACCTCATTGTTCCAAAAATTCAAAATGCTGACCCTACAGCAACTTCTTCCCATGCTGGGCAAGAGTCTTGGCTGGTAACTCTAGATCCTCAAGGGAGGCATACCCAGCCAGTCCCCATACCACCAAATTCTGCAGAAGATACCTCTGACAGGATCAGAGCATTATCAATTTCCTGTGCATTGCCCTTGGCTTATCTACTGCGCCCAGAGTATTCACGAAATGCCTGGCATCAGTAATTGCTCATTGCAGGCTTCAGGGAATTCACCTACCCTTACCTGACTCACTCTGCCTGTTACAAGCGGACAACAAAAACAAATTACCAAAAGACTTGGAAAAGGGTCATTGGTCTATCTACTAAAAGTTCTGGATACAGTCAATATAAAAGTCAAGGATACCATCCCAAAGGGATAACCTTCTTCGGGTATAAAGGGATCAGCCGATGCCATCTTCCTCAGTCTTTCTTGTCGGCGTGGTGCCATGAAGCAGAAGCTGTTCGCAAGTGCCGGTCGGTCAGAACCAGAGATTACTACTACCAAGACTTCTAAAGCTGGTACCCGTTGGGGACTCTTTCTTGCCTCAGCCGATGTCAGAAAAAGTGAATAACTGTTTAACTTGTGGGAAACAAATACCTCATAAAGATTTCCACTCTTACTGCTTACCTTGTTTAGGCCCAGACCACGACGTAGCAGCTTGTCTAGCCTGTGCTTCTTTCAACCGACGGACGCTAGACATCGGGTCGAATTTGCTGAGGAGTTTTTCGCCCGCTTTTGCTTACATTATGCCGTCGGATCCTCCGACTATGCAAATTTCTAAAAAGCGCAAGGAAAAGAACCGACACTCGCGGTCTGCGGTTTCGGGCGAAACCGCGGTTAAGCCAACCGCGAGTGTCTCTGTTTCGGCTGAAACAGAGTCCACGGTTCTTCCTTCGGCCAAAAGCTTACCTCCTACCGAGGCCTCATCCAGCATGGTTGAATCTGCTACTGAAATCCCACCCGCTCTTGCAGGTTCTCAGGATTTATCTGTTACTATCCCTATGGATATTTCTACCCCTGCACGTGGAGCTGCTAGGCCACCTGCATCCATGTCGATTAAGGCCTTTGCCAGGGCTAAAGCAGCAAAATCAGCCAAAACTGTGCCTGTTAAGACCCCCTCTCACAGGCCTAGCTCTAGTTCACAAATGCTTAGTCTAGCAGAGGATCTCATTTCTTTAATCCGGGGATCCCAACCACACCCAGACAGGGCCTCTCACCCACCTCCAGAGAAGAGGCCTAGGGTAGAGCCCCCTGAGCCAGTTTCTTCAGATGACTCCTCTGATGAATCAGATAATTCTAACCCTCCAGAGGGCCCTTTTTCTCCTTATGAAGACTCTGATGCTGAAGAGTCCATTCCTTCTGCCTCCGCCTGAGGAATTTTCCTTTGGGGAAACCTTGCATGCTATGAGGGAACAATTTCAATGGCAGGGCCAGGATTTTTCAGACTCTAGGAAAAGGCTTAGAACCTTTTTGCATTTGCCACAGCATAGGCCTTTAGCCATTCCTCCAGTACTTACTGTTGTGGATGATGCATTTAATGATGTTTGTACTGCTCCTGATTCTCTTCCTCCGGCCCCTGCTAAGCCCGATAGGTACTACAGGGTTCCGGACACACATTATCATTTGTATAAGGCCCCCTTTGCAGATCCCGAAACAATCTCCCAGGGACCCAAGGCTGTAGCAGCTACCTCTGCCAAAAACCCCCTCCCCTCTGAAAGGGAATCTAGGGCCTTAGAGAGATGGGGTAAAAAAGTTTATACTCTGCTACTCTTTCAGCTAGGGCCTTGAACTATCAATTCCACATGATTCAGTATCAGGAATTTATGTTAGACCAGTTAACTAAAAAACTGTCCTCTGATGAACCATTAGACAAAAAATCTGTTCAGGAAATGGTACATAACATTCAGCAGGTCAGTAATCATTCTTTAAAATGCGGCTATGATGCACTGGAGGCTTCCTTTAGATCAGCCATGACTGGTACAGTGATCAGAAGACATGCATGGTTAAAAGAGCAGTCCTTACCAGACCATGTTAAATCAAAGCTCCTAGATGCTCCCATGGATAAGCTCAATCTGTTTGGCTCCCCTGCACAGCAGATGCTGAAGAAGGTGGAAGAGAAAGCAAAATCTGTCCAGACAGTCAAGGATTTCTTGCAGGTCCAGCCTCCAAGGATTATCAGGAACTGGCCTTCCAAGAATTGGTCCTTTCCAGACACCTCCAGAGCTCAGAGGCAGGAATAGGCGCTCAAGAGGCAGGGGTCAATCCAGAGGTGCCTACAGGGGACGTCAGTGGCAGGCTAGCAACCAACGAGGTACAGCCACAGATCCAGCCACCACCACTTCCACAGGACAATCACAGTGACTTGGCTCTGGCACCGCCTACCAGGGAACAACTAGAAGCACCCTTAGGCGGGAAGCTAGCCTTATTTTCAGTAAACTGGCATTACATCACAGGAGACAAATGGATTTTACAGACAATAGACCAAGGTTACAGGTTTCACTTCCATTCTCTACCAAGGAAGAGAGGAATGCCAAACCTACCTCCAAATCAGAAGACAGAAGCTCTAAAACAAATAACTCACTTACTAAGGATGAGAGCTGTAGAAAAGGTACCATCTATGGAACAAGGCAAGGATTTTACTCCAGACTCTTCCTGGTACCAAGAAAAGAAAACCAATGGAGACCTATTCTCGACCTGTCCGCTTTAAACACATACCTCATTGTTCCAAAATTCAAAATGCTGACCCTACAGCAACTTCTTCCCATGCTGGGCAAGGAGTCTTGGCTGGTAACTCTAGATCTCAAGGAGGCATACCTGCACATCCCCATACGACCAAATTGCAGAAGATACCTCAGATTTCTTGCAGGATCAGAGCATTATCAATTCTCAGCATTGCCCTTTGGCTTATCTACTGCGCCCAGAGTATTCACGAAATGCCTGGCATCAGTAATTGCTCATTGCAGGCTTCAGGGAATTCAAATCTACCCTTACCTGGACGACTGCCTGTTACAAGCGGACAACAAAACAAATTAACAAAAGACTTGAAAAGGGTCATTCATCTACTGCAAGCCCTGGGATACACAGTCAATATAAAAAAGTCAAGGCTGATACCATCCCAAAGGATAACCTTCTTGGGTGCAGAGCTGGACACATCAAAACAAATGGCATTCCTAACAGTAGAAAACAGGAGCAACTCCTCTCTACTTCATGGCATTAACAAAGCAGAACCAGCTAACAGCAAGAAAAGTCCTGCAAGCCCTGGGTTACATGGCATCCTGCATAATATTGATTCCACATGCCAGACTACATATGAGAAAGTTACAGTGGTACCTAAGGAATTTATGGTCTCAGCACAAGCACAGCCTAGAAACCCAAATTCCAATAATTCCATGCCTGAAGCAAGAATTCCAATGGTGGGCTCAGGCCTGTCAATCAAACAAAGGACTGCCCTTCCACAGCACTCAACCAAGCCAGACCATCACAACGTACGCCTCAGACCACGGTTTGGGGCTTACATGCTGGACAAGTGCATACAAGGCTTATGGACTCAAGACCAGCTGCACCTACACATAAATCAAAAGGAAATGCTGGCAGTAAACTGGCAATTCAGACATTCAGACCACTTCGACAGGGTCAACTGTTGGTAAGGACGGACAACACCACAGTTATGTGGTACATCACCAAGCAGGGAGTCACACATTCATACCTCTATGCCAGATGGCAATGGACCTCTGAATGTGGCCCTGAGCTTCAAATATTCAGTTACAAGCAATTTTCGTCCCAGGAAAAGAAAATATACTAGCAGACATCCTAAGCAGAACTACCACGGATGACCACGAATGGATGCTGCATCCGCACATCTTCAAAACCATTACAGGGAAATGGGGACTACCAGAAATAGACTTATTTGCATCCCCACACAATCACAATCACCAACTGAAAAAATTCTGCACGAGGACGTACCACCCACTTGCTTGGAAAGTGGACTCCCTATCTTTTGAAAAACTGAACCTGACAGCATATCCACCCCACCTCTCCCTTTGATGCCAAAGGTGCTAAGAAAAGAAGAAAAGAAGCAGGATCATCCTGATAGCTCCAGACTGGCCAAGGCAACATTGGTACCCATTACACCATTACTGTCTCGGGAACGGGAATGGCTCCTGCCCCTGCCTCCCTTTACTGTTAACAACACCAAACAACTTCCAAAACAACATGAAAAACCAAAAAAAAACTGGGCTGGCCTTGCTGAAAACATTGCAAAGACCAAATATCCCAGCTTTTTATCTCAGAGGGTTAAAGATTATCTTGGGCAGGCAACGCCTCGCTAAAAAAAAAAAAAAATTATTCAAAAAAGAAAGATATCTCATTTGGGGTAAAAGAAAAAAATGTGTCACTACTGTTGGTGCTAATATCCTACATCCTTGAATAGCTATATTTTCCACAATGGCTATCCCCTCTTTCCACATTAAGATTCATGCATCAGCTATTTCAGCAGAATACAACTTGGATTCTCCAGTCTTCTCACACCCTCTGCTCAGGCAGTTTCTGCGAGGAATTAAAAATGTAAAACCACCTAGGAAGCCAGCATGGGACTTGAACTTTGTGCTAGAAAAGTTGACACTCCCTCCTTTCGAGCCAGCAGCAACAGCAGAATTACAGTACTTATCATGGAAAACTGCTTTCCTGCTTGCAATCACTTCAGCAAGAAGGGTTTCTGAACTACAGGCATTAATGGCAGTACAGCCCTTCCTGATCTTCCATCAAGATAGTGTCCATGAGAACTAATCCTACTTTTATGCCAGAGGTGGTCTCCAGAGTATCTTTAAACCAGGCTATCCACCTGCCTACATTCTTCCCCAACCCAGAGAACAGGGGAGAAAGACTGTTGCATACCTTGGATGTACATAGACAATTACGTTACTACCTGGACAAGACCAAGAGCAATAGAAAAACTGACCAGCTACTGGTAGCATATGCAACAGGAATGGAAGGAAAAGCAATTTCAAAACAGACAATCTCTAAGTGGATAGGGAATTGCATTAGATTTTGTTACTCCTACCATGGGAAGAAAACTCCAGAAAACATCAGACCTCACTCTACAAGGGCTACAGCCACTACTACAGCTTTTTTACGAGGAGTGGCTACCAAAGACATTTTAGAGGCTGCTACTTGGAGTCTGCATACATTTGCCAAGCATTATAATTTACCCTTATACTCCAGATCCCGAGCAGGTTTTGCCACTGCTGTTTTGCAAGGGATCTTAACTACACCATAATCTTATTACTCCTCCTCCCCCAGTTTGGCTATGGTATTCTACCCATTTGTAAAGACTGCAGATGCATCCTTGAAGGACATAGTACAGTTTTGTATCTACCATAAATGTAGATGTCCGATAGGCATGCATCTGCAGTCAGGATTACCTTCCCTCCTTCCCCTCTGAGGTACTCCTAGGGTATTTACCCATCTTCTAGCTAGCTGGGGGGATCTATTATGGTGTATTTGTTTGTATATATGTATATACATGTTTATTTTTATTTGCTCTTATTTGGAAACTTTTGCAATTATCCAAATTTAGCCTTCCTAGAGGGCACCTGGCATCTGGGGCAAGAAACAGAGGAAGATGGCGTCGGCTGATCCCTTTATACCCGAAGAACTGCAGCTATGACGTCGGGTGAAGTTCGACATCAGCCGAGGCCAGACCCAGACTTTGAACTGCCGAAGGGCTGCCTGACGACAGGACAACCCATTTGTAAGGACTGCAGATGCATGCCTATCGGACATCTACATTTATGGCAGGTACAAAACTGTACTTTTTAGTGAGTCTAAAAAGTTGGATCTCTTTTTTTACTCCCCCAGTGTGTTGGAATGTTTATGTAATTTCTCACTCTGGCTTACGTTTTATTTTTCTGTTTATCTGACTGCCATTTCCAGTTTCCGTCAAGGCCAGGAAAGTTTTTCCTTTTCTCTGAGAATTTCTTAGGCCTTTGTCCTGTTCCATGAGACTATTCCTCCTTACAACCATTTTTTTTGTACAAGAAAAGCTTTCTTGAGCTCCCTTTGAACCAGACACTTCTGCAGAGTTTTAATTTGCATCTGTAAAGATTCCATTTCTGGTGGCTGATGCTTCCTTCTAAGAGAATCTCTGATCTTCCTGCCTTCTCCAGTGATCCTGCTTATGTGGACTTACTTACACATCACCTCACGCAAACCCTTTGTTTATGCCAAAAAAGGCTTTAGTTTTTGATTTAACCAGTGTCTTCCCCGTCTCTTTCTGCAATATACAAACAGTGGGGAGTACCTTTTACTTTGCCTTGATGTGGATCAGCAAGTGTGTATTCATTTGCATACGACTAGGTCTAAGACACCGTTGCAGCTGTTTGATGTGGTATTTGGAGTTCAATCTTCTATCACTTTAAAGACTAAATACAAACAGGACTTAGCCTGGCATCTAAACGTTTCCCATGCTACTATCAATTCTAGCAATTGGCACGGGTTTAGGCTGTAAGCTGTACTCCCTGTGGAACAGGTTTTGATTCCTTCATTTGCCTGTTGTATGACCTTGAGCAAGTCACTTATCTAAATGTTGCACATGAGTTATGCCTGAAAAAGGACTGCATTTCCAGTGGACCTATGAGGTTTAATAATGGCTTTTGTTTTTATTATTAATTACTAGGCTTCTTGTCCATACCTACAGGGCTGTGCAAGTTGGAACCTTTCTCCAGATCTCTTGCTGTAGAGTAAAGATGGTCACATCTGTACAGGGTACCACTCTGATTATTTTTTTTTGTGTGTTCCAATATTTTTGGCTCTTTCTTTCCTTTTGATAAAATTTTGCTCCAAAATGCTGTTTTTGCAATCCTCATGTCAGTTCATTACATTGCTCTGGTTATTTTCTGTTAGTCATAACTCCCACCTGCAAGGCTTTTCTGTGCCTTTTCCTTTTCAGTTCTTCGCTTGTTCATTGGGCATGACTTTTTTTTTTTTTAATTCTTACTTTCTAGATGTCTTTATCTCTGCATATATTTCTGTTTATGCCTTTCATGATGAGCAGTTGCCTGGTCTGTCTGTGGCTTATTCTGCTTGAGCTGTGACCTTGTCAGCTTTCTTCCGAAATGCCTCAGTAGGTGATATCTGCACAGCCTCCACTTGGTCTTCCCTGAGTGTTTTTATCAGATGTTATACATTGGATTTGGCTTCCAAGACCAGAGCCTCTACTGCCATTGGAGCCACTGTCTTATGTGATATTCTGTCATAGGGAACTCCCACTTCTAAAAGTTTGAGACACTCTAAGTTGCTGAAGATGTCCCCATTCCTTTTAATACACAAGTAGTGTACTTCAGAGATTCTGCCCTCCTACACTTCACAAATACTATTAACTCTGGAACATTGGTCAAGTAGTGTCAGCCCTCTTCCTCAACCTCTTTAAAGCCTTCAGCACACACAGTCATCCTATCCTATTACATAAACTCACCCAGTTTAGCCTAAATAGTCCGTCAGTATCCTGGTTCCACAGGTATCTTTCCAACGGACTTACAAGGCTGTTAAGTGGCCATTAAGTCCCTCAAGGTTCTATTCTGTGCCCCATATGCTCTAACAGCTTCATCAGTTAGCTGTCTGAACACACAAAACCAGCCATTCTAGTACAATACACAGATTACTACACCTTAATCTGTCATGCCTAAAACTTTTATACCTCAGAGTATCACACAGGAATCCTTTACAGCCATAGAAAGGTGGTTAACTAGATCTTAATCGCAACAAAACCAAGCTATTCTTCTTTTCAACCCTCCCTCCAAAAAATCTCTCGTATACTCTCAGCCGACAACCAAATTGAGCTAGTCCCCCACATAAAATTACTGGGCATTTACAGAGATAGCATTATGAAACTTGATTGCCATATGCACAACATAGTGTGAAAATCCCCAAAAGCTGGGCAATCTTTACAGGGTTAAATGATTCCTGATCAACTTTACCAGAAAGCACTTAACCACTACCCTTCTCCTGCAATCTTCACAAACATACAAGCAGCTCAACTAACTATATTAGAACAGTGCTTTCATAACATAGCTGAATTTGCTGCCAGCCATTAACACAGAACCCACCACTGCCCATCAGTTAAGGAACTAAATTGACTAGAAATTCCTCACTTACTTGACTTGTACCAAACTTCTAATCCTACACAAACTCATTCACTGCCCCAATAATTGCCCATCTGTCGCTGCCCTCATCCAACAGTATTCTCCACACAGATGTCTGTGCTCTACTGATAATTAGACTTTGAAGTGAATAGTTGAAATTTAACAGTTTTGAGGTGGGACTTTTTTATCGTACTGTACACCGAAGCCTGGAATTCTATCCCCGTCTCTCTCAAACATGAACAAAAGCTTAACACCTTTAAGTCCCCATTAAAATCACACTTAACCAGATCAAGGATATGGCCATTTTTTTTTTCTCCAGGACATCAAGCTAAACAATTCCAATCTTGCTATAACACCCCTTTCCCCATCTATTTATCAACTGTAAGTATTCTCACTGCTTCTAGCTTCTACACTCATTAAAATGCCTCTTATTCTCCACTACTTTCACTCTCTTCTCCGCTAGAAGTCCATACTATTTTATCTAGCATATTTTCTATCCTAAACCCATTTAACATAGAATCAAACACTAATCTCTTTTTAAATGTATGATCTGATGTCCATGTTCATGCAGTCCCTTGACTATAGGCTCGGTTCCAAGCATCGGCACCAACTCTGCTGTTTACTTCGGCTTGAGCCTTCCAAACTCTTGACCTAGGCACTCTCAATGTTCCCCTCTGTTACCTCCAATCTCATTTGCCACTTCTTGTGTCAGACGCACATGACCGCTCTTGAGTTTTGGCTTTGATTTAAAGTGAGTTTTTTTTCTGGTTTTCCATTTTATATATCTTAAATCTGTTGTCCGATTACTTAATCTTCTACCCACTCCTCTCACTTTTATCTTGTTAGTGGTTTTTCTACTTCCTTTTACTACCATTGGTAGTTTTCTCTTGCGTACCATTGTTGGTACTCATTATTACCTGTTAGGTATTTCTTGAATACCATAGTTGGCATTTTCCTTCTTTCCTTAAAAAGAAACATTTCTCTTCTATTTTTCTTAGTGTGTGTGGTTGCTTGTCACTTGTTCTAATGGCTGAAAAAATCTAACATTCCTTCTAAGCCTTCAAAGGACATTTCTGGATTTAAATGATGCTAGAAGTGCGATAGGAAAATGCCCAATTCTGATGGGCATGTTTTGTGTATGTACTGTCTGGGAGCTGTACATTTACAAGCGAACTACTCTATTTGCCATGGTTTCTCTGCCAGAACTCTCACTGAATGGAGAAACAAACTTATCTTGAAAGGTTTACAAAAAGGGAATTTTGAAGAGACCATTTCTGTGTCCAGGACCGAAGCTGGTGTCAGAAGTTCCCTCTGCACCAAATGGCAAAAAATACTCTGCACCTGAAAAATCCTTGGATTTGGCTCAGACTATCTCGGCACTGGAAAGTGTATCTGTACCGGAGCATTCAGATTTGCATCTCACCAAGGTGTAGATAACTCCTCTTCGATTGACCATCCACCAAGCCCCTTCATCGAACCAAGACCCCATAGGTCTCATTTGACTTCCACTGTTCGATCCTCTAAGATTCTCTCTGAGTCTGATATCATGAGACTGGTGGATAAGCTCCTGATGACGAGGAGATTCTTTGTTTCCCAGCCAAGTTGACACCGGGACCAGTTCCATTATGACATCACCTCATCTTACTACTCCATCTCCTGTTGAGTCATTTGAGTCATTGGAGCTTGGCACTGACCCACTCGGCTCCAACTCTTCTCTGGAACCAAGGATTAGCTTGACCTCTTCTGGTTTATTGGAACCAGAGACCTCTCTGGGTTGAGACTTTGTGGCCGGTTCCGAGGGGCATGGATCAGCTTCATTAATTCCAATAATTTCGGAGCCTTCTGTGGCTCTCGTGCTTCAGCTTTTATTGGATCCGACCCATGCTTCAGGTTCGTGGGTTGCCTCCTCAGTGCAGGGTGTGACAATGGTTCCGAAGGAGTGTATTTTGGGTCTGGGCTCCCATCCTTGTATGGGGGGGGGGGGTGGCCTTCCAAATAATGGAGAAGGACTTGTCCATTGTGGACTCCCAATCTCTGCCTTCCGTGACTGGTCAAACTTCTTCCCCTCGACCAGCGCTTCCATCTGTTTCATCCCTAGGACAGTGGACACAAGTCCCAGGAAAGACTCACCTGGTTGGTTTCCTCTTCTGACCCTTCACCAGAACATCACCCCCCCACACACACACACAAAGTACTTGCGAAGAAAAAGTGCAAGAAGAAGCACTTACACTCCCTGGAGGAGTCCTTCACTGAGGATACAGACTTTGATGAAGGGGAAGGTTCCCTGAGGTCACCCCCTGATGATTATTCCTTTAGGGACATCCTGGAAATCCTGAAACAAGAATGGCTGGTCTTCCCGCCAGCATTCTTCAAAGGATCTGTATACCTGGAGGCTTTTTGCGCCCAACCCTCTACTATTTGGTTCTCTCTGCCCGCTGACAAGCTCATTAAACTGACCGGACAGCAGGTGTGGAAGATGCCCGACTCCATAAAACCGATCCCCAAGAGACCTGTCTGGATCCCCCCCCCCCCCCAAGAACAGCCTTGGGCCAAGCGCATACCCGTAGATGCCATGGTGATAGCGGCAGACACAGACGGAACTTGCTGAGGAAGGTCTTACTATCCATCCTCTTAACAAGAAGTCTAGGGCCATGGATAGGTTTGAGAAGTGCGTTTACACTTCGACTTTTGCTGTCAAGTCTTTGAATTACATGGCGCACTTTACCAGGTTACTACCCGCGGTAGTGGTGCTGCAGTAGCGTTGTTGCCTCACAGCAAGACGTTGTCGTGTTCGATTCTCAGCTAGAGCGTCTTCTGTGTGGAGGCATGCGTGAATGGGTGTGCCTTCGTTGAAGGTTGTGCGTCAGGGCTGGTAACTCTGCACGTAAAAATCCACTACCAAGCATTAGTGGACCAGAGTTCCGCTGTGGCGACCCCTAACCGGGATAAGCAGAAGACAACAGCAACTTTACCAGGTTACTGAGAGATCTGATTAAAGAACTGTCAGATACTCTGAGGAGCAGTAGCTGAAGAGGGAGTTCAAGACGAGGTTAACTCTCAGCTCACCACCCTCAAATCAATTTCCAACTTGTCCATGAGGCTTAATAGCCCATGCAGCTGAAGGTACAAAAAGAGCAGCAGGTTCCAGCGTTGCCATTAGGAGACTAGCCTGGATGCACCTGTGAGACTTTGTGGAGCAGTTTAAAGCATCATTCATCAATCCTCCATTTGATGGATCCATCCCTATTTGGTCCTAAGGTAAAAGACATACTGTCCAGATGTGAGAAAGATGGGAAGACTCTCTCTGCCATAGGTGTACGCTCCTACACTCCTCAATGGCCCTACTCCAGGAACCAGAGAAGTGGGAGGCTATGGTTTAAGAAATCCTGAGGGCCTTTCCAAGACTCACATGGCAAAGACTTCCCCCGAGGCAGAGGTGGAAGTAATAATGGAAGATGCCGACCTAAAGGCAGAGGTGGCCCACAGAACCAGGGGTACAGAGATTTTCTCTGGTACCTCCTACCAGCACCCCTGAACAGAGGCCTGGTTGCCTTCCTCTGGAGGCGGTCGGTGGATGGCTTTCCCTGCACCAACCCACCTGGCATCTGATGACATCAAACATATGGGTGCGGGGAATCATTCCAGAGGTTAAAATAGTCCACTTTCTTCAAGTCCAAAACCCCAAAACAGACTCCCGGATTTTTCACCCAGTCATAGGGAAGCAGCAATAGTGGAAATACAAAAACTGCTAGAGAGAAGAGTCATCCATAAAGTCCCACCAGAGAAAATAGGATCCAGGTTGTACTCAAGATTCTTTTGTGTCCAGAAAAACAGGGGACTAGAGCCCCATTATGGATCAAAGACAATTCAACAAGGCAGTTCAGCAAATCAGATTTTGGATGGTCTTGTGTTCTTCCATTCAAAAACGATTGGATGTGCTCTTTAGATCTTCAGGATGGGTATTACCACATAAAAATGGACAAACGCTCCAGAAGATTCCTGCACTTCCGGCTGGGAGCCAGCCATTTCCATTTCAGAGTATTGCCCTTTGGACTCGCCTCAGCCCCCATAATCTTCATTGCCCCATTTTGGCCTTGACAAGTTTGGTTTCCCTTCCTTTGGCCTCATCTTCTCCAGAAACCATGTATGCTGGACCCAGCTTCAGATGTGTTGTCTCGTCCACAAGGAGAATGGTTCATCTGAATCTCCATCTCAAGCTCACTGTGTAGCTTCTCCAATTCATATGATTGCCAGGCATTCTTCCCTTTCTTCTCCCATATGCCAAATCATTGTAGCCCATCTTAAACCTTCTACTAGGAAACTGTACCAGAGTAAATGAGAAAAATTAGCAAGATTGGCTCTCAAAAATGAACATGACCATTGTACGATCTCTGCTCATGAAGTTTTGGACTTCTTCGCTAACCTCTATCGAACTAGTTGTTCTGCTTCTGCAGTTAAAGTCCATCAAGCTGCAATTTCCAATTTCCATACAGGTTTTGAAGGGGGGGGGGGGTCATCCTTGATGTCACACAAACTTTGTAAAGCCTTTTTAAAAGGAGCCCTAATGTTAAGATCTCCTTTGAAAGAGCCCATTGCTCCTTCAAGCCCTTACTCATTCCCCTTTTGAACCATCAGCTACATGTGACGTAGTTTCTGACTTGGAAAATTTTATTCTTAGTGGCCATCATATCTGCCAGAAGAGTATCTGAAATTCAGGCCTTGTCCTACATAATATTTCAGAAAGACAGGGTTTCCTTTAGGACCAGTCCATGCTTTTTATCAAAGGTAGTCTCAGAATCTAGCATCAATCAAACACTGCAACTACCGGTCTTATTTCCTAATTTCTGCAATAAACAGGAGTATTCCCTACATTTGTCAGACATCCACAGACGACTAAGATTTTATCCCTCACAGAACAGAGGATTTCGGAAAATCTGGCTATCTATTGCCTTTTCCTCACTTTCTTTAGGTAACCCAGTTACCAAGATTACCTTGGCTAAATGGCTCGGATATTGTATCACATTTATCTGTCATTGAAAAGGATTTGACCTTTCACATCAGTGAATTTATCGGTCATTGAAAAGGACTTGACCTTTCACATCAGTGAAAGCCCACTCAACTAGAGCTGTGGCAACTTCTGCAGGTTTTCATGACAGAGCTTCATTAGATGACATTTGTGTCTCAGCCACATGGTTGTCTCCTCACACCTTTATCACTCATTACAAATTGGATCATGTCTCTAGGGGATGGGTATCATTCAGTTCAGTGGTGCTTAGGAATATTCTTCTGTGAGACCTGTCAAGATTCAGGTAGCTGGGTACTCTGTCCCACAGTCAAGGACTGTGTGAAGATTGACATCATTTGATAAAGAAGTTGTCTTACCATAACGTTCCATCTGTTTTGTCGATCTTCACTAATCCTTGATATTCCCTCCCCCCTTCACCCAGCCTGAGACTCCTAGTGGATCAAATTCTCCCAAGACTGACTTCATATACAGACAATATCTGTTCTCTTGTTTACCATTGTCTGCCACTGTTTTAGGCAAACTTGATCTGAGGTAATTTAGAGAGGAGCATTATGGGTAGAGCCTAGCTCGAGAGTTTGGAAGGTGCGAGTGGAAGTAAACATCCGAGTCTGTTCCGAGGCTCGGAACCAACCCCCCACAGTCATGTATTAGTGAAGATCGACAACACAGATGGAATGTTATGGTAAGACAACTTTTTTATAGTATGCATCTGTTTTTGTCTTAAATATTGATTTTCCTTGTATTTTATTGGGTTGAAATTATTGTTGAACTCACCTTAAATGTACTGCACTTCGTAATGCTTTCTGATTCATGTACCTCATTTTTTGTGGAGCTGCTTATCTTGCCTTAATGGACTGCACATACTCCATAATGTACTTCAATGTATTCTGTGATTCATGTATCTTATCTTTTTGTGGAGCTTCTCTCCCCAAGCCATAGCTGAAAATGGGACCTTGCACCCAGTCAGACCATCCTGGTGAACAAATGCAGCCAGTAAATAAATATAATGCTCCATCCCACCATGGTTCTTTTATGTGCATTTCTTCATCCTGCTTAACCTTTATGAGCCGTCTTAGATTTGAAGTTGGGCCCTGCCGTTGAGCTTTGCATTATTGAAAACAGGGTGTAGTGTAGCAGCCTCCGAAAGTTTAGTGTGCTGAAAGGTTCTAATGCCTTTGGCCTTAGGCACCAAACATTACTGAAGCTGGCCCCACTTTTAAGACCTGGCTTGTGTTCTGATATGTACACAAATTTGGTTATCCAACATATTACAACTTTACACTTGAATGTTCATCTGTTTCTTTTCACATCTGTTATATTTAATTTACTGTTAATTGTTTTTGTGTACAGCTCACCATACTTGGTTTGATTAAACCAAGTTGCAAGAGAATAATTTGTTAATGTCAGGGTTTGTTTTCAAAGGCATGTCTGGTCATTATTGCTGATTTTGTTAGGTATTGTTTTTATAATCATTCTACTCAAATTGAATGCATTATTTTTGTTCTCATTTTAGGGTTACAATTGGTGTCACGACCGCAATGTGGTTACTATTTTCAGTGCCCCCAATTACTGTTATCGCTGTGGTAACCAGGCTGCTATTATGGAACTGGATGACACACTTAAATATTCCTTGTAAGTATGAAATTTAGGTTTTTTATTTCTTAGTGTATAGTGAAGTTAAGTGCTGTTTTACATAAATATGTATGACTAGTTAAGCCTTCAGTTAGTTTTAGTTGGTTAGGCACTTATCTTTACGAAGGTTAACATTGTAGACATGAATCCTCTGTAGGTACAGGGTGTAATGTTTGCTCAGATGGTTTAAGAAAGTGAATGGAGCACTTGAAGTTGAATGTCTAGCTAGATGCTTAACAAGAAATTGCAAAACAAGCAAGAAAGTGAGGCTTCGCATGAATGTTGACCGCCTGAAAGGAATAAGGCAGGCTATGGAGAAAGTGAAGAGAGATGACCTATTTGTTTAGTGTGCGGGCATATGTGTGTGTATCTGTCACAGGGAGCTTTCAGTTGACAGAGGATATGGGGATATACAGGAAAATGGGGAAGCTTTAGGGGAGACTGTGGAGGCTAGAGATGGCAGTGGATTGGCTAATCAGTGTAGAAGGGAACTGGAGAAGAGGCAATAAGAGGTAGGTAGAAGGGGCTGAACAGAAGGTGAGTGGAGAAAGGCAAAGGACAGTGCAAGGGCTGACATTGGCAGAGTCAGTGTTATTGGAAAGTGATGTGGTATGGTAAGGGGCAACAGAAAAGGTTTGGGGAAAGAAGTCAGAAGCTGTCATAGTACAGGAAAGTGTGGCACAAGTTAAGTTGAAGGTTGAATGTGGAAGTTGTGAACATGAAAGACAATGTTAGAAAAAAATCCAAGCTAGAGGGCAGGTGAAAACCACAGTTAGTATTAATGAAGGGAAGACTGGGCCAGAGGTGGCCATGCAGGAGCCAACAGCACATGGAGAGCAAGAGTTAAGTGGGCAGAGAGGGGCACTTAGCCTTGTCATAGAGGCAGAGATTGATGGTAAAAACAGAACCATTGAGAGAGTTTGTAAAGAATACAGAAAAAATGATAAAGGGATCAGATGCAGCAGTCAGATAAGAGAGTAAAAATGATAGAGCAGTGTAAAGGGCTGGTGAGTAGAGTACAAATAGCAAGAAAGGAATCCATATGCACCGCAGATAAGGCAGTCAGTCATTCAAAGCTGGTAAAGTGGTACTAGAGGAGTAAGGTTTTGAGTATTGGAGGGGATAGTAAGATTGGGTAGGAAGTGAGAGGTGAAGGGTTTTGTCAACTAGAGAAGTTAATCACCATGGGTATTTAGTGTTGGTGAGATCAGATTACAGTGAAACTGGGCTTGAAGCTTTTACTTAAAGCATGGGGGGGTGCTGAGCCAGGTCCTCACCTGGGGAAGAATTAGTCATACATTGTGTTGCATTTAAGCACCAATGACCTTTCTGAAGACAGCTGATGTGATGGCAAGTAGTGACTGGGAGGCAGCAAAGATATACTAGGCTAGGTGGCTGTGGACGTAACTGAGAAGCGTTACGTGTACCATTTGTAGTGTGCTAAGGAAGGACAAAGATTGCAGTGTTGCAGCAGTGCATTAAGAAGATGAGGGTGGGGTCATATGGTAGATGAGCTTTGGGCCAGGGACAGTAGTGTGCCAAGGAAGGACAAGCATTAGAGTTACAGCAATGCGTTAAGATGTGAGGGAAGATCATATGGCACACTAGCTTTGTGCCAGGGATATTGGTGTGCAGAGATGAGTTTGAGGTGCATGACAGACTTCTAGTGGCTGCACACAACAGCTTAATTTCATCCCTGCCAGTGTGAAAAAACTGAGAAACAAGAGGTAGTAATTCTACATGTTAAGTGAAATTCACTTACTGGCCAGTAAGTACGCTGTCTTGATGCCAGCAGTGAAGAATTGTAGAGAACCTGAAAGAAAGTTGGCTAGAAAAGGTGGAGAGAGAACACTGACCAGAAAGAATCCTGCAGCTGTTCAGTAAAACGTGTTTTAAACTTTATCTTTGATAGAAGAGATGACTTCCGGTACTTTAGAGGAAAAGTAAATCAAATGTACTCAGAGGTGATTAAAATAAATGAAACATTGAAGGAGTTTACTGATGAAGTCTCTGTAAAAGAGAAGAAAGCGCTCAACATTAAAGCTGGTGTTCTTTTTGAATTGTCTGCATCCTGCTTAATTTACATTGAAGGAGTTTATCAACTCAAATAATAAAAGGCTAGAAAATTTTAAAAACTTTTAACTAGCTATTTGAGTGAACTGATGAAACTGCAAAAATCAGAGGCTGATGTGAAGAAAAGGCTTGCTGAGTATGTGACTTGTCAAGAACCATTTCAAAAAATGATGGGAAAAAGTGTGTAGAGAAAACCTTAGATTTTCTGTTGTACCAGAGAAACTGGAAGGAACAGATTGTGATTTTTTGAAAGCACAGATAAGCTACTGGAACTGCTTTTTCACAACAGGATTTGTTAATTGAAGGGGCACACAGTGTGTGTGCTCCAAACCTGATCAGAAGAAAGCAGCCAAGATGTGTATTAGTAAAGATGCAGTCATACTAGCAGAATGATTTGACCCTGGAAAAAAAAACTGTGGAAGAAGGAGAAGGGTATTAAAACTGGTGACAGCAGAGTGTTTGCAGAAAATGATTATTCACTGCACACTAGGCAGAAGAGAAGCACATGTACCCCCCCCCCCCCAAGTAATCAGGGAATGTCGAGAGGCAGATGTGAGATTCAAGCTGCTGTATTCAGAATATTTTTTCCTACATGATCAGAGAACAGACTAGGGAGGAAATAAAAGTTTATTTAACAAAAAGTGAGCTGTCAAACTGAAGGAGGCTCTGCTTCTCATTCTTCTGATAATTAAGCTCATATATAGACTTTGCCAGTGAAGTCTTTTCCAGTGTTATAAAGGAAAATGCTTGACAGAAAAAGCAGATGACTTGACTAGACAAATCAAGAGTACCTTGGACATGGACCAAAGTCTGGTGTTGGGAAATGGAGATGGACAGGAAGAAGACAGTAAGACAGAAATTAGTGAATAAAGTGAGATTATAAAGCATCAGTCACGTTTGTGAAATATGGCTGTTCAAGAAAAAGTAGCTGAGAAAGATTGGATTCTTGCTGACAGTTAACTTATGGATGAACTGTAAAACACGTATCTCTCACTTAGTCAATGTTTAGAAGGACACTAAAAGGGACAAAAGTAAATAAGTATTAGTTTTTGTTCTGATATAAACTGCATGTTTTATAGTTAAGCACTTTTGCATAGTATGTAGTCAGGGGGTCTTTTAAATGTGGGTGTTGGGGAATCTTGTCAGTAATTATGCGCTAAAGATTTGAAAGTAAACAAGTACTTTTTTAGTTGTAAGAAATATAGGCTTTACATTTTAATAAAGGAAGAAAGACTTAAAAAAAAACCATATTTAAGTTAATATGCTGTTATCTTGGGCCGGTTGGGTGGGGTCTAGACTTGAAAGCAGTTGTGCATTCTGTTCTGGGCTGAGTGAAACTGACAAGATTCCTTCATGCATCTGCAGTTTATTAGCTTTTTTTCTCTCATTACTGACTACATTTTCATGGAGACTAGCTTGTCTGCAAGTGCAACTAAGCTGAGTGTTCTGAGCATTCTTGGCCGAGGAAAATGCAAGATTTAAAGGTACAACAGCAAGCACTTCAATGAAAAATAGTTTTAAATTACTGGAAGTGAATAAAACTTTTGTCCTATTGTTTTTGATAGTTTTATTTTGCATGCTGCAGCCAGGTTTTCTAGCACTATTTCTTAACAATTAATCTGAAGCTCTTCAACCTGTGGGACATGGATCTGGGACGGATCCTACTCTGGCACATTTCTCCAGCATTGGCTCCAAGCTCCTCCCCTACCCACAGTGCCCCCTGCCTCCTTCCTACCTTCAGATGTTTGCTGCACTCGTGTAATCATCGTGATCTGCTGCTGCAGGGTATTCTGGCTAAGTGTGTTTAAGTTACTCTGTTAGATACTGTATCTAAAAATCTTTCTTTCCTATTACCTCCCCTTTCATGTTGATTAAAAAAAAAAAAGTCTTTCCTTGCTTTCGCTGCTCTGTCTGTAGGAGTGTGTGTTTCTTTCTGTTTGGGCCTCTCTGTTGGTGTTACATCAGAGGCACCCAAACCAAGCTTCCGAAACTCCACGGAGTGTGGCCATAAGCTTTCCCCAGTTGATGGCCACACTATGCGTTGTTTAAGGGTTGCTCATCTTGATTCCTCCTGCGCAATCTGTGTGGGGTTCAATCCCCTTGCATTGATAGACAGGAAGAATAAACTTATTTTGAATGGCTTTATCCCTCCACCTGCTATGGGGGCCCAGGCCACCCCGGCCTCTGGGACTCAACCTCCCACTAAGAGGACTGGGGATGGAGACGAGCACAAACAGAGATAGGTTGAGGAAGCTGTTCCCGACCATTCTTCCTCAGCAGGATCTCCAGCCAAGCTTCGCTCTGCTCTGAGTATTGGGTCTCTCTAGGTCGGTGTCGGTGGCCTCTTCTTCCAGATCCACTGGCATCTTTTCTGAAGCAGAAGTGGACAGGATGATGCGGAGGTTCATCCGCACCCAGATACAAATGGAATTCTTGCCTGCCCCCTCTCCCTCCGGAGCAGGGGGCATGCAGTCTGCCTTCATCCCGATTACTCATTCTCCAATCCAACCCCCGCTTTCGAAGTCCTCTGATTTGAGGACCCTTGACATCGTGGGGTCGGCCATGATGGTACCTCATTGCTGGCCATTACCTTGATCTGGCCTGCTCAAGGTAATGGCCAGCGTTGAGGTACCATCAGCGCCATGGTAATGACCTGCTCAAGGTAATGGCGCCGATGGTACCTCAGCACTGGCCACACTGACTTGGAGGAAGGGGGAGGGTTCTTCTGATCACCCTCTGAGTATGTCTCATTTGGGACATCATGGAGATCCTACGGCAGCACGGGGGGGTGGTTTGTCCAAAAACACAACCTTGACGAGTTGGTGTTCTGGAGGCATTTGGCGGAGATCACTCTACTTCTTGGGTGTCCCCTCCCACAGATCCCCTAGTGGATCTTGTTGCATCTCTGGTGTGGAAGGAGCCCGACACAGTGGGCCCTATCCCTTAATGCCCTGATACAGTCGTCAGCACTACTGCAGACAAAACCACACTGGTCTGCGGGACCCCTGTTGATACTATGGTGGTGGCGGCAGCAGCCACCAAGAAGTAGCTTGCACAGGAGAGCTCCATGGTCCATCCACCAGACCGAGAGTCCAGGACCTTGGACCATTTCGGGAAGTGGGTCTACACTTCAGCAACGTTTTCGGTACATTTGCTGAACTACATGGCACATGTCATTAGGCTTCAGCGAGACATAGTGAAGGAGGTCGCAGAGTCTACCCCAGGGTCCATGTTGGCAGGGGGTAGGAAGGTTTTCTCCTCTAGAATGGCCACCTCACCTCCATTGCCAATACCTCTGTGCAGGTTCTCTCATGCTATTGAGGGTGCCAGCAGAGCTGCAGGAGCAGGCATTGCCATCAGGCATCATGCCTGGCTCCAACATTGTACCTTCTCGGATCCCTTCAAGGCGTCATTCACAAATGCACCATACGATGGTTTTACTCTGGAAAGACTGTACACGATACACTGGTCCAGAGTGAGAAGGATGGGAAGACTCTGCTGTTGTAATCCACTTCTCAACCCCCCCAACAATCCTTTTCCAGGAATCAGCAGGGGGTGAAGAAAATGTGGTTTCGGAAGTCTGAGTTATTTCCAGGACGGTTGGGATTCACCTTCCCCCCAGAGACCGAGAGGGATTCGACAAATGCCACTCTTGTGGCAGAGGCGGCCCGAGGAACCAAATGACTCTTCTCAGACAGGCCAGAACAGCAGCCCTGAAGGGTTGCCCGGCTGCTCATCTCCTGAGGCAGTCAAGAACTATTGCTACACCCAACAGCCTGGGAGTCTGTTGCGAATCATATCCAGAGGATATTCAATTCCCTTCCTGTGAAGGCCAGTTCTGGCCAAACACCTCTCGGAAGTTCCACCCATGAAAAAGGAGGCGGCAGCACAGGAGATTTCCAAGCTGCTAGAAAAATGAGTCATCCAGCCCATCCCTCCATAACGGTCCGGATTAGGCATGTTTTCCAAGGTGTTCTTCGTGTTTCACTGTTGCAGTCATTACATTTGGGTTATCTCCTTGCAATAGCCCTCAGTCGGCCTGATTAAGAAAGTCTTGGGTCCTCAAAAAAACGAAAAAAAGTTCCAGGGTGCTATGAAACACTAGTAACCAACAAAAAGCACCCAGTGGCCATCAATGAAAAACTCCTTTATTAACTAACAATAGAATATAACCTCCAAAATTAGTTAAGCGCTTTCATCATAGTATAATGACTTCATTAGAACAGGTTAAATAGTTAATATCTGTCAAAATGCACAATTTATATATTCCAGTTGATTCATAATTAATTGATTAATTAAAAGTTTAAAAAATACATTTCATGAAACAGTCTGTTCAAATTTGTATATGAAATGTAAAATATTAAATTCTAGCATAATATAAAATTCCATGTATAAAGAATATTAAAAGTAAAACCCACAAACACAGGAAATTGATTGTTCAAAAATAGAAAAAATATATTGTAGTTAACAAAATGTTAGTTTAAATGTGAAAATACATGCAAAAATGTTACAAAAACAAATCAAGAATATAATCCTGTGTTCAACAGAGAAACACACTTAATAAATGTTCCATCTTTAAGGGCTGGTACTATAGAGACATTGTCATTACAACTTAGCCATGATATTTGGAGTCTGGACCTTACATTTTTGACCATAAACATTAAAGATTTGTTCACTTGCATCACTAAAAAAGTGGGCATGGAGTATTTTGAGGAAATATTACTTCTTGATTCCACTTTGACCCATGATGATTTTTTTTAATTTGTGAACTAATGTCAATGGTCTTAAATTATAATTTTATGTATTTTGAAGGGCAGTACTATCAACAGATTTCTGGAGTGGCGATGGGTGCAGTTTGTGCCCCGGTTTATGCCAATATTGTATTACTTGCCTGGGAGTTTAATTATATGTTTGAGTTACCTGGTGGGCTGAACATATTTTGTTATATAACCGTTATTTGGAAGACATTTTTATTTTATGGAAGGGGACAAAGACAACATTCCAAAATTCATAGAATACCTAAATGGTACCACTACACTACATTTTTGAAATTTACACATTCTTACGATGAACAACAGATATCCTATTTGGATACTTAGATTGCCCATGATACCCAGGGTTTTACATCTAAGGTTTTTTGTAAGAGCACTTTTTGTAACTCTTACCTCCATTTCTCTAGCCACCACCCTTTCACTGAAAAGAAAAGTATTATTAAAGGTCAAGCCATACGGATTGCTGGAATGACCTCTGAATTGGGTGATGTTCAAAAGGAATTTGGTACCTTATTAAATGTTTATGCAAAGGGGATACCCCAAGGACATAGTTGAGCCAATTGTGGACACAGTGTACCAGGAATGGGGTAAGAAGTACAAACTGTTAGGGGCTTGGGTATTCATTAAAATCTTACATGGGTCACTCTAAATCCACTGTTGAACCAGTGCCATATGCTCAGGCATGTACTATACAACATAGTGTAGTTTCTAAAAACCTTAAGACTATTCTAACCAACCTTTTTTTATTAATAAAGTGGGAATGAACCTTAAAAAGTTGGTAGCAATACCTATCAAGGCTATGGAAAATAATAAAGGGACTACACGTTGTGGTTGTTGTCCACAGTGCAGTTATATTGCTAAGGAAACTGCTATTAAACTGGGGGACAAATCGAGGACTAACATTATTTTTAGAAGTGGTAATTGTAAAACCCAGAGTCTTGTATATTTAGCAATCTGTGATTCTTGTCCGGCTTACTATGTAGGGAAAATGGAAAGATCTTTTAGACGTACGATCTATAAGCATTTATACGACATAAAAAATAAAAAGGAAATTAATGCCCTCTATAGGCATTAATTAAACTGTAAAAACTTCCAAGGTTTTAAATTTGGTATAATAGATAGTGTAGGCATTGAACCTAGTGGGGGGAGGGGGGGGTTGGAAGAATCGACTAAGCAAAAAGGAATTAATATGGCAACTTAGACTTGCTGCCAATTTCCCCCAGGTATTAATGAGAATGTCTCTATAGTACCAGCCCTTTAAAGATAAAATATTTATTAAGAAGTGTGGTTCTGTGTTGAACACAGGATTATATTCTCGATTTGTTTTTGTAACATTCTTGCATGTATTTTCACATTTAAACTAACATTGTAACTACAATATTTTTTTCTGTTTTTGAACAATTTCCATATGTTTGTGGATTTTATTTATTTTTAAGTTTATTTATTTTTAATATTCTTTATGCATGGAATTTTATATTTTGTATTCCAGGATTTAATATTTTACATTTCACATACAAATTTGAACGGATTGTTTCATGAAATTTTGTACTGTTTTTTTTTTTTTAACTTTTAATTGATCAATTAATTATGAATCAGCTGGAGTATATAAATTGTGCATTTTGAGGGATATTAACTGTTTAACCTGTTCTGATGAAGTCCTTATACTATGATGGAAGCGCTTAACTAATTTTGGAGGTTGTTCGTTAATAAGGAGTTTTTCATTGATGGCCACTAGGTTCTTTTTGTTGGTTAAAAGTCTTGGGTCCTGCGTCAGTTGCTGTCACTTCTTCCATGACAAAGCACAACGAAAAAGTTGAGGTAAAAAACACACACCTTTATCAATTAGATACTACATGTTCTCTAGCTTCAAGTCTCCACATGCCTCATCAATTGATGAAACTTCCTTACATTGTTCTCCTTAGTTAAAGAAATATCCAGAAAATAGAATAATCAGCCTTAAAGTGTAAAAAGAGTAGTATTATTCAAATATATAATATAGTCTTGTAACTCACTGGTGTTCCTTTCCATAAAAGAAAGCAATCAATCTACTATCTCGATATAAACTATATTTTTTTTCAAAAGGTAGTTCCATTACCAACATAAGACTTCTCCATTCATAGAGAACAATATTTGCATATGTATTTGCTACGGGGTTCCCATAGCCCCCGTTTGCGCAAAATAATATTCCTTATGAATATAAAAGATATTATTTTTTAAAACTATATCCAACAACATGCAGATGTTTCTCTGTGTGCCTAACAGTAAAAGTGGAAGAGTGACTTAAAAATTCCCTTATTGAATTGATGCCATATTCATTTGGTATGACAGTAAATAATGAAGTAATATCCATGACGTCAGGTCGTCAGGGGTATAAAACATGCAGCCAACGCCATTACATCAGTCTTTCTTGCCGTGCGGTGCCCGAAGCGGAAGCAGTTTGCAAGTGCCAGTCGGCCGACTCCTGAAATTTTCGTTTTCGAGTTTCAGAACTGAAGTCTTCAACTAAAGCTAAGTACCCAGTTAGGGAAACTTTTTCTTGCTCCTTACCGATGTCAGCAAAAGTTGTTAATTGCATTACTTGTGGAAAGCAAATGCCTCACAAAGATTTTCATTTGTACTGTATTCCTTGCCTAGGCCCTGACCACAACGTACCTTGCTGTTGGTTTTGTGCTTTATTTAATCAGCACACTATTTATTGTTGGTATATTTTCGCTTCTAAATATTTCAGTTCTCGGTTTAATTATCCAAAAGTGTCGGTTAGCCATCCAACTACCAGGATTCCAAAAAAACGCAAAGATAAAGATAGAGACAGGCTGTCGCTGTCCAAAGCTGCCGACGACGCTTCTCCTAAGTCAGTCGCCAGTTCTCGGCGAGGTGCTTTCGCAGCCCCTGATGCCCACTACTTCTGACTCGCAGGCCTCTACTGAGACCCATTTGGTATGCTGTGAGATGCTTCAACTGTGGAACCTGCAGATGTCTCTACCTTGTATGGGTCCGGAGCCGCTGTGCAGGCACCGGCTTCTGAGGGTGTATTAAGCCCTATGGACTTGCATATTAAACCAACGCCTCCTTCTTCATTTAGGCCATAATTTCAAACCATGCCTAAGAAACAGATGACCGGGCCACATGCTCAGGCCTCTATGCCTAAAAAACAAATAAGAATGGCTGAAGATCTTATAACTCTAATCGGAGGAAGCCTATCTCCCCCTTCTAAGAGACCTTGGACTGAAGTTGTTTATGAATCTCCTGAACAGGATTCTGATTTTTCTGATTCTTCTGATGATCAGGATTTGCCCTTATCTACTTATGAGGATTCTGATGCAGAGGACTGTATTCCCTCTGCTTCCCCTCCAGAGGATTTTTCTTTTGGTCAAACCTTACATACTCTAAGGGAGCATTTCCCACTGGGAAAGCCAGAAGTTTTCTGATTCAGAAAAGAGGCTTAGGGATTTCTTACTCCTGCCTCAGCATAGGCCTTTAGCTATACCCTCCTGTACTAGACATTGTTGATGATGATGCCTTTTCAGAATCTAGTTTGGCCCCTGATTCTTTGCCTCCTGCTCCCAGAAAACCTAACAGATATTACAGGGCTCCTGATTCTCACAAGTTCCTTTTTAAAAATCCTGTTGCGGATCCAGAGACTATTTCACGGTGACCCAAGAGCATTAAGGCTTCTACTGCTAAAAATCCTACCCCCTCTGATAGAGACTCCAGGGTGCTGGATAGATGGGGTAAGAAAGTTTACACTTCTGCAACCTTGGCCATTAGGGCTTTAAACTGCCAGTTTCATATGTTAAAGTATCAACAATATGTTATTGGATTGCTTAAACAGAAAATGATGTTAATTCCTGACTGCTGAAAATAAAGAATTACAAGATTTAATGCATTCTGCTGAACAGGTTGGAAAACATACTTTGCAATGTGGATTTGATTCATTAGAGGCCTCTTGCAGGGCTGCTATTACTGGGTCTCTGCTCAGAAGGCATGCTTGGCTTAAGGAGCAAGATTTTGCCTAATCATGTTAAAGCTAAATTGTTGGATGCTCCCTTAAATCAGGAACGCCTGTTTGGCAACAAGGCTGAGGAAGTTCTTAAAAAGATGGAAGATAAAGCTAAATCTATGCAAACTGTTAATGATTTCTTACAAGTTCGGCCTCCTATATTTAGTAGGCACTGGTCGTCTAAAAATTGGTCCTTTCCAGCCCCTTCCAGGTCTTCTCAAGCCAAACCCAGACACAGCAGAAACCCCAGGTTTCAGTCCCATGGGACGCACAAGACTAGGCAGTGGGAGGTTTCCGCACACAAACCTGGGAGTAGTAAGACTTCCCCCTATGGAAAACTGTCTCAATGACTTGCTTTTAAAGCTTCTAAGCACTTCCCAACTGAATGTTCCTTTAGGCAGAAAGATTGGTCTGCAGGCCAAAAACTGGGACAAATGGGTTTTAAATATAATGTCCCAAGGATAGAGATTTCATTTCCGCACGTTACCAACACCAAGCGGGTGGCCAGCTCTACCCCCAAATTAGTGGGCAGAGGCCCAAAATCAAATACTCTCTCTCTCAAACATGGGGGCTATTCAGTTGGTACCAGAAGAGGAAAAGGGACAAGGTTTCTGTTCGAGACTTTTCTTGGTACCCAGAAAAGGCAATACATGGCATCCTATCCTGGACCTTTCTATTCTAAACACCTTTCTGGTGATTCCAAAATTCAAAATGCTGACTCTTCACCAGCTGCTTCCTATGCTAAGCAAGGATGCATGGTTGGCAACACTAGACTTAAAAGAAGCATACTTGCACATCCCTATCAGGGAGTCTTGCAGAAGATACCTACGCTTCACAGCAGGGCTACATGCACCATCAGTTCTCGGCACTGCCCTTTGGCTTATCTGCTGCGCCCGGGGTATTCACAAAGTGCCTAGCTCCAGTCATAGCATTTTGCAGGCAAAGAAATATTCAGATATACCTGCGGTGGTGGTGCTGCGGTAGCGTTGTCGGCTCACAGTTAGACGTTGCCCGTTCGATTCTCAGAGCGTCTTCTGTGTGGCGACATGCGTGAATGGGCGTTCCTTCGTTGAAGGTTGTGCGTTAGGCCCGGCAAGCCAGCACGTAAAAATCTACTGCCAATCAGCGGACCGGAGGTCCGCTGTGGTGACCCCTAACCGGGAAAAGCCAAAAGACACTACGACGACCCATACCTGGACGATTGTCTAATTCAGGCAGAAAGCAAGGACATTCTGTTGAATCATCTGGCCTTTGTTCAAAGGGTACTGACTTGTCTGGGGTCACCATAAAATAAAAGAAATCCCACCTGGTGTCAACAAATTATATTCCTGGGAGCAAGCTTGAATACAACTTCCCAGATGGCTTTCCTCACGCCAGAGAAATGGATTCATTTGACAACTTACTTCAAATAAGTGGCCACAAAATCCCAGCTATCTGCAAGGCAAATACTGCAAGCCTTGGGGTTCACGGCCTCCTGCATTCTTCTATTTCCATATGCAAGGCTGCATATGAGGAAACTACAGTGGTATCTCAAATGCCTATGGTATCAAACAAAAGGGACAAGGTTTCTACTAGAGATTTTTCCCGGTACCCAGAAAAGACCATTCATGATGTCCTATCCTGGACCTACCTACTCTAAACACCTTTTTGGTGATTCCAAAATTCAAGATGCGGACTCTTCACCAGCTGCTTCCTATGCTAAGCAAAGATGCCTGGTTGGCAACACTAAATTTAAAGAAAGCGTAGCTGCACATCCCAGTCAGAGAATCTTGCAGAAGATGCATAGGCTTCAAAGCAGGCTACTCGCACTATCAGTTCTCTGCACTGACCTTTGACTTATCTACTGTGCCCAGGGTATTCACAAAGTGCCTAGCTCCAGTCATTGATTTTGCAGGCAAAGAAATATTCAAATATACCAATACCTGGACGATTGTCTAATTCAGGCAGAAAACCAGGACATACTTTTGAATCATCTGGCTTTTGTACAAAGGGCACAAACTTGTCTGGGGTACACCATAAACTAAACAAAATCACACCTGGTACCCTGTCGATAAATTATATTCCTGGGAGCAAGCTTGAATACAACTTCCCAGATGGCTTTCCTCACGCTAGAGAAACAAATTCACTTGACAACCTACTTTCAAACAAGTGGCCACAAAAACCCTGCTATCTATCTGCAAGGCAAATACTACAAGCCTTGGGTTCATGGCCTCCTGAATTCTTCTAATTCTATATGCAGGACTGCATATGAAGAAACTGCAGTGGTGTCTAAAAAGCCTGTGGTGTCAACATTCTCAGGATCTAGAAGCAATGATTATCATTCCTTGTCTATGCCTAGAGTTCCATGGACTACCATTCACACTAACCCCTGCCGCCCAAGCCCTAACAGACTCATCAGACTATGCATGGGTGGGGGGTGCACCTGGCAGGGGAAGTGCATTCAGGGCAAATGGAACCCAATTCAAATGCACCTTCACATCAGTCATAAAGAAAGGTTAGCTTTACAGAATGCTCTGACAGCCTTCAAGGACCACATTCTTCCAGAACAATTAATGGTAAAGAAGGACAACACCACTGTTATGCGGTACATAAACAAGCAGGGGGGTACACATTATTACCCCCTCTGCAGACTAGCCATGGCATTGTGGAACACAGCCTTAAGCTACCAAGTGCATCTACAAGCTCAATTCCTGCTAGGAAAACTAAATACACTGACAGACGGACTAAGCAGAAACCTCGTGGACCCACATGAGTGGAAACTGGAACCAAGGGTTTTCAACATGTTGACAAGCAAATGAGGAGTCCAGATGTAGACCCGTTTGCCTTCCCCCAAACTATCAATTGGAAAAATTTTGCACAAGGACTCCCCACAGACAAGCTTGGAAAGTGGATGCTCTGTCCTTCAGTTGGAAAAACCTATCAGTTTATGCCTTTCCTCCTCTGCGTCTGCTCCAAAGTACTACTTAAGATCAAACAAGACAAACCAAGGATGATTTTGATTGCACCAGCCTGGCCACGCCAACACTGGTAACCCGCTCCTGCACAGTGCGCCACTGTTGGCCCCATGGCACCTGCCTCAGACTCCTACCCTGCTGTCTCAGCAGGAGAACCAGATTCCGCACCCTCAGTTTCAAACACTGAACCTAGCAGCCTGCCTAATTACCTAAGTTCTCCTTTAACATCCCTCAGTAAACCAGTGATGGATGTCATTTTAGAGGCAATGGGGCCTAGTTCTAGAAAATCTTATGCTGAAAAATGGAAAAGATTCTGTGCCTGTACCTGGAACCAGTCTCAAGGGATGAGCACAGCTGTGCCCAATTTACCTCAGATTTTACAATACTTAACTGAGATGCTTCACAAGAGCCTGTCTTTTTCCTCAATAAAATTTCACGCCTCAGCCATTTCAGCTCATTATAACACAGAACCTCCCCTCTTCTCTCATCCACTGATCAAGCAGTTCCTCAGAGGGGCCAAAAATTTAAGACCACCCAGGAGAGCTCTATCCCAAGCCTGGGACCTTAACTTTGTATTGGAGAAACTCACCCTTCCTCCTTTCGAGCCAGTTGCTACTGCAGATTTAAAATTCCTTTCTTGGAAAACAGCTTCCCTTTTAGCCATCACTTCAGCAAGAAGGATATCTGAATTACAGGCCCTTATGGCAGTGGAGCCTTTCATCATCTTTCATGCGGACAGGGTGTCCCTCTGGACCAGTCCATCTTTCATGCCAAAGGTGGTATCCAGTGTGGCCTTTAATCAGTCCATTCATTTGCCTGCATTTTTTCCTAATCCACAGAACAAAGGGGAACGGATACTGCACTACTTAGATTCTACTTGGACAGGACTAAACCTCAAAGGAAATCTGAACAACTGCTGGTGGCAATTGCTGCAGGGATAGAGGGGGGAAGGCTATTTCAAAGCAAACCATTTCCAAATGAATAGGCCATTGCAATCATTTCTGCTATAAGCATCATGGAAAACTTATCCCACAGGGGATCAGACCCCACTCAACCAGGGCTGCATCTACCTCTACAGCCTTTCTCAGAGGTGTACCTACCAGGGACATCCTAGAAGCTGCTACCTGAAGTTCTGTACATCCTTTCACCAAGCATTACTATCTGCCAATTTTCTCTAAATCCAGAGCTGGCTTTGCCACTGCAGTTTTGCAGGGCCTTATAGCTGTTCCTAATGCTATCTAAATTCTTCCTCCCATCCATAGCTTTGGGAATCTACCTAAATGTAATGACTGCAACAGTGAAACACGAAGAACATAGTACAGTTGTGTACACTTACCATAAATGTAGATGTGTGTTCACTGTTGCAGTCCTGGTTACCCTCCCTCCAGCCCCCTGACTTCTTTTGGCTATACCTCTTCTCTACTTTTTAATGCATAAAAGCTTTTTGGTGTATTTGCTTTTTTGTTTGAGGTATAACCTTGTATAGTTATTGATTTAATTGCTACCCATTAGGTGGGCACCTGACATCTGGGGCAAGAAAAACTGATGTAATGTCATTGGCTGCATGTTTTATACCCCTGACGTCACGGAAGAAGAGACAGCAGCCGATGTAGGACCCAAGACTTTATTAATCAGGCCAACTGAGGGCTACTGCAAGCAGATAACTCAAATGTAATGACTGCAGCAGTGAATACACTCTAACATCTACATTTATGGTAGTGTACACAACTGTACTTTCCCATGATAGTTAGGACTCCTGGGCTATCTTCAGTTAAGATTATGGTAGTGGCTCACATCTTGCACGAGGGAAGGTCTACTCTAGTAAGTGGAAGTGTTTCTTAATTTGGGCTTCTCAGTGGGATTTGGATCCCTTCACTCCTCCAATTCCTGTTATCTTAGAGTTCCTGGCAGGCATTTTTCAACAGAGTGCCAGTCCCTCTAGGTTTAAGTCCAACTGGTGGCTGTGTACACTTTCCACATAGGAGAGAATTCAGCTTCTCTAGCCTCTTCTGAGCTCTGCAAAGCCTTTCTTAAGGGCACCTTTCTTCTTAGGCCACTGATCAAGGACCCGACGCCCCCTTGGGACCTTTCTCTGGTACTCCAAGCCTTGTTTTCTTCCCCCTTTGAAACCTGCTGCTTCAGTGAATCTACAGTTTGTCTTGGAAGACATCCTTCCTAATTGCTGTTACTTCAGCTAAAAGTGTCCGAGCGTCAGGCCTTATCAATTAAGCCTCCTTACATGATCTTTTATAAAGTCAGGATATCTTTGTGCACTAACCCTTCCTTTCTGCCGAAAGTAGCCTCAGAGTCAAATATCAGTCAGGTTATCAACCTTCCCTGTCTTCTTTCCGTATAAGGCAGAGTACAAATTGCACCTGCGTCATAGACAGTTGCACTTTTACTTGCATAGGACAAAGGCCTTTCACAAGTGTGAGCAACTTTGTTTCCTACTCTAAGCCCTTTCTAGGGGAACCTGCATCTAAGGTCACTGTTGCTCATTGGATTTTTCAGTTTATTCTTTTGGTGTATTCAACTAAAGGTTTGTCCCTGCCAAGGTCAAGTTAAGGTGCATTCTACTAGCTCAATGGCTATTTCAGCTGCCTTTTGGTCCAGAGTTTCCTTGGATGACGTTTGCTTTGCGGCTACCTGGGCATCTTCACATATTTTTATCTCCCATTGCAAGTTGGACCTTCTCTCCAGAAGTAGGGCATCCTTTGGCTCCACTGTGTTACGGAAGATCCTTCCATGAGGGCCTCCCAGGTGTTTTGGTAGCTGGGCACTGTGTCCCACAGGTTGAAGAGTAAATGAAGACGGCAACTTCAGGTAAAGAAAGTATGTACTCACCATAATGTTCCATCTGAATTGTTGCTCTTCATTTGTCTTCAACCGTCCTTCCCTCCTTCCCCTTGCCTTATATGGGCTGTGTGGTGGTCTGACTGGAAAAGACATGGCCCTTCTCTTGGCTTAAATGGTCATTCCTTGTAATATTTTATGGGTTATTGTACCAAGGGATAAAACATTGTGTCAGGTTGGGTTGCTAGGGTGAGCAGCAAACTCTGTCTGAAGGGAGAAAGGAGACTGAGCATTATGGGTAGGGGAGGAGCTTGGAGTTCAGATCCGATGCTGGAGAAATGCGGCCGAGTCAGATCCATCCAGGATCAGTGTCCCATAAGTTGAAGAAAAATGAAGAGCCATAGCTCAGATTGAGCATTATGGCGAGTACATAACTTCTTTATCCTCCCCATATTTCTGATTTCTGTGTAGTCCCTCCCCCCTCATTTAATGTCCCCCTGAGCATGTTAACTTAAGTTACAGGAGCTACAGGCACCAATTTTAAATCTCTGCTTATGCTGTCCATGTCTTAGTGTTGTGTGCAAGCCAAATAAGTGTTTTTGGAGTTAGAGTCCTTCTGTAGCATTAGTGTATCATTACGTGTTTGTAAATATATTTTACTGCTACTTATAAAACATTTATTTAAACTGCTTTAATAGAGTAGACTGGCTACATGCTCGGAGTCTAAGAGCATCCACTTGTTTCTTAAATAGCTGTAATACTGCTTCATTGCAGTACTTTACTATGCATTGGTCAGCTGTAGATGGAAATAGTTGTATTTGACTTCAGGAAGATGTGTGGACTGTAAATAGCTAAAATATTGGCATTATTAACTTTCTTGTTTATAAGTATGCTTTTAAATGAAGTGTGTACTCTCTAACGTACAATCCCATTGCGTATAGTTGGTTTTTGACTGGATTTACTAATGCATATTAAGCTCTGTTATTTACTTGTAGTCCTATCCTGACCGTGGGATGATATAGGTCAAATTGCTCTTGCTGCAGTATAGTTTATTGTAAGAATTCAGTGATGTTCTTCATTCCACATTGCTGCAGTCCTAACCATTGGGTAGTCCGCTGTCCAGTCGGCCCGAATACCAAAGTATATGGCTGACGTCGGTCAAGGCACATTAGACTGACGTCAGGACGTCAGGGTACTAATGCGCATGACCGACGTCATATCCTCAGTCTTTTTTGCCGCATGGTCCGATGCAGAAGCAGTTTTGCGAGTGCAGGTTGGCGTTCTGAAATTTTCTGAAGTCGGAGTTTCAGACCGAATCAAAGTTGGCTAAGTACCCGTTAGAAAGCGTTTGGTTTTTCTTGCCTCAGTATTTAACCGGATGTCAGAAAAGTGAATAACTGTATTTCTTGTGGGAAACAGATACCTCATAGGGATTACCATACTTTGTGTATACCTTGCTTAGGGCCTGAGCACGACGTTGTTGGATGCCGCTCTTGTGCTAGATTTAACAAACGCACTATTAAGAGAAGGTTAGACTGTGCCAGGTTAGTGTTTGGGAAGCGTTGTAATTATAAAATGCCGCCGGATGCTCCGGCCGCTTCATCCAAGAAGCGCAAGGATAAAACAGCAAAGCCTAGGGTTGATGAACCGGCAGTCCCGGACGTCGGTTCTTTAGAAGGCTCAGTGGAGCCAGAGGTTTTGCCAGGAGTTTCTTTGGAGTCTCAGGCTGAGACTTTACTGTTACAGGATGTGCCCTCTCAGGAGGTAGGCCAGGCTGAGGGGCTTCTCAGGTAACTGTTCTTCCCTCTCTTCCCAAGGTAGTTAGAGCCTCCTTCTGTTTCCAAAACCTCTTTGAGAGGTAGGCCAAGTTTAGCTTCAGTGGGGGCTTCTCCTAGCACTGCAGGTTCTGTGCCTAAGAAACATATGCTTAAAATGGCAGAAGATTTGATTACTATGATTAGAGGTTCTATGGCCCCTCCTGATAAGAGGCCTAGGGTGGAACCTGAGTTTGAGAGTTTTGAACAGTGTTCAGAGGCTTCTGAGTCTTCTGCGGAAGACTTGCAGGAGTATCCTCCTTATTCTGATTCTGATGTGGATGATTCCATTCCTACAGCTTCTCCTCCTGAGGATTTCTCATTTTCAGAGACTTTGCATTCCATGCGGGAGCACTTTAAATGGGAAGGCCAAGATTACTCTGATTCCAGGAAAAGGCTTAGGGAATTCTTGTTTTTACCCCAGCATAGGCCCTTAGCTATACCTCCTGTGTTGAATTTGGTGGAAGATGTTTTTGCAGAGGCTTCCCTGAACCCTGACTCTTTGCCTCCTGCTCCTGTTATACCTGATAGGTACTATAGGGTGCCTGAAGCTCATAAGTATCTTTTTAAGAGTCCTAGGGCAGACCCGGAAACTGTTTCTCAGGGACCTAAAGGTGTTAAGGCCTCTGTTGTTAAAAATCCTGTGCCCACTGATAAAGAGGCAAGGGCTTTGGATAGATGGGGTAAGAAAGTGTATACTACTTCCACTTTAGCCATGAGGGCGTTGAATTGTCAGTTTCACATGTTAAAATATCAAAATTATCTCCTTTCACAATTGAAATCTAAGGTGGATGCTTTGGCGGAAGGTATTGAGTGTAAAGAGTTGCTGGATTTAGTTCATGTGTCTGAACAAGTGGGTAAGCATTCTTTGCAATGTGGTTTTGATGCTGTACAGGCCTCCTCGAGGGTGGCTGCCACTAGTTCTGTTCTTCGCAGGCATGCCTGGTTGAGGGATCAGAATTTAGCTGAGCATGTTAAGACAAGGATTTTGGATGCTCCTTTACAGTCTGATGTGTTGTTTGGTTCGCCTGTGGAAGCAGTTTTAAAGAAAATGGAGGACAAAGCTAAGTCTATGCAAACTGTTAAAGATTTTTGCAGGTGCAGCCACCAAGTTTAGTAGAAATTGGCCTACTAAGGGATGGACATATCCTGCTTATGATTCCCAGTCTAGGGGTAGGTCTAGACGTGGTAGGGGCAGAGCTCAGGGTTCTTTTAGGCCTAGAACAGGAGTTCACCTGCTCAGACTTCTGGTGAGGGCAGGGTCAGTCCTTTCGTAAACAGACCCAATGACCTGCCTTTTCAGCTGCCAGTAGATTCTCGCCTGGCAGCTCCTTTGGGAGGAAGACTGTCTCTTTTCAAAGAAAATTGGGATTTAATTACTCAAGACAGATGGGTGTTGGATATCATTCACCACGGTTACAGGTTTTATTTCCATACATTGCCCCCTTTCAAAGGCATGCCAGACGTTCCTCCTCCACAAAGGAAAGAGGCTCACAAGCAAATTTCTCTGTTACTCCAAATAGGGGCCATTCAGCCAGTCCCTGTGTCAGAAAGGGGCCTAGGATTTTATTCTCGCCTGTTCCTAGTACCAAAGAAGGGGAACACGTGGAGACCAATTTTGGATTTATCTCTCCTCAACACTTATCTGGACATTCCCAAGTTCAAAATGTTGACGTTACAACAGCTTTTACCTCTGCTGGGCAAAGATTACTGGATGGTAACTTTAGATCTCAAGGAAGCTTACCTTCATGTGCCAATCAGACTAAGTTGCAGGAAGTATCTGCGTTTCGAGCTGGAAATTCTCATTATCAGTTCTCTGCATTGCCCTTTGGCTTATCTACTGCGCCCAGAGTATTCACAAAGGTTCTGGCTCCAGTGATAGCTTACTTCAGGCTAAAAGGAATCCAAATCTATCCTTACTTGGACGACTGCCTGATTCTGGCTCAAGAAAAAGAAGATCTTCTACAGCATCTGAATATGTCATAGCAGTGCTAAGATGCCTAGGGTATTCTGTGAACGAAATAAAGTCCAGTCTAGTACCCTCTCAAGACATGTGCTTTCTGGGTGTGAGACTGAATACAGCAGCCCAGATGGCCTTTTTAACCCCGGACAAACAAAAGAATCTTTCCAGTTACTTCCATCATCTATCTCTTCAGTCCGGGCTGACTGCAAGGACAGTCCTTCAAGCCTTAGGGTTCATGGCATCTTGTATTCTGGTACTTCCCAATGCCAAACTGCATATGAGGAAGCTACAATGGTATCTCCAAAATCTGTGGACACAGCACTGCCAGGATTTGGACACTGTCATTCAAATAATACCTTGCATTCAAAAGGAATTTTTGTGGTGGGCTCAGGAATGTCACCTAAACAAGGGACTCTCTGTGACCCGCCAGAGGCAAGTCAGATTCTAACGACAGATGCCTCAGATGTTGCTTGGGGAGCTCATCTAAATGGAAAGTGGATACAAGACAAGTGGCCTGCCAGACTACAGCATCTACATATCAACATGAAAGAGATGTTAGCAGTTCAGTTTGCATTAATTGCTTTCAAGGAGTTACTTCTTCCAGGGCAGGTGTTGATTCTAACAGACAACACAACTGTCATGTGGTACATCAACAAACAAGGGGAACACATTCTTACCCATTGTGCAGACAAGCAATGATTTTATGGGAGACTGCGCTCAGTCTGCAACTAACTCTTCAGGCAAGGTTTCTGCCGGAGCACAGAACTCCTTAGCAGATGTATTAAGCAGACAAATCATGGATCCCCACGAGTGGAAACTGGATCTTCATGTATTTCAAACATTGACAGTGTCATGGGGAACTCCAGACATAGATCTGTTCGCTTCTCCACTAAACCACCAGCTGCCAAAGTTTTGCACGAAAGGATTTCATCACACAGCTTGGAAAGTGGATGCTCTTTCTTTCAGTTGGAAAAATCTTCATGTGTATGCCTTTCCACCTCTACCTCTTCTTCCAAAGGTGCTTCTAAAGGTCAGACAAGACAAGCCAAGGATGATTTTAATAGCTCCAGATTGGCCTCGCAGCACTGGTACCCATTACTGAGGAGTCTGGTAAGGAAGCCTCCATGGCCTTTACCCTTGATTCCACACCTGTTGTCTCAGAGGGACGGTCATCTGCTCAATGTCAAGCTTCACTCTCTACATCTAACAGCCTGGCATATTCTGTTTTGAAAGACAGCAGGTCTCAGCTTCCTCAACAAGTTTTAAATGTGATTATGGAAGCCAGAAGACCTAGTACAAGGAAAGTGTACGCAGAAAAATGGAAGAGATTTTTGTTTTGGAGTGCAGCAAACAATTTGGAGATTACAGAGCCAAATTTAGGTGTGGCTCTTCAATATCTTACTGAGTTGCTGGACAAAGGTTTGTCTTTCTCTTCCATTAAGATTCATGCTGCAGCAATTTCAGCTCACTATGATTGTGACCCACCATTGTTTTCGCATCCTTTGTTCAAGCAATTTCTTAGAGGGGCAAAGAATATAAGACCCCCACGTAGAGCTCCTACTCCTGCTTGGGATCTCAATTTTGTGTTGGAGAAACTTACTCTACAACCTTTTGAGCCTGCGGCTACTGCTGAATTGAAATACTTGTCATGGAAGACTGCTTTTTTGTTGGCTATTACTTCTGCAAGAAGGGTTTCTGAGTTGCAGGCCCTTATGGCAGTAGAGCCCTTTTTGATTTTCCATAAGGATAGGGTATCATTACGCATAATCCTTCCTTTATGCCTAAGGTGGTTTCTAGTGTGGCTTTAAACCAAACTATTCATTTGCCTACTTTCTATGCAGATCCCCAAAATAAGGGGAAAAGATTTTGCACACTTTAGATGTACATAGGCAGTTGCGTTATTATTTAAGCAGGATTAAGGATTTCAGGCAGTCTCAGCAGTTGTTTGTTTCTTTTGCTTTGAGTTCTCAGGGCAAGCCTGTGTCTAAGCAAACTATTTCTAAGTGGATTGGGTTTTGCATTTCATTTTGTTATTCCCATCATGGCAAGGAGATTCCAGCTGGGATTAGGCCTCATTCCACTAGGGCTACTGCCACTTCAACAGCATTTCTAAGGGGTGGCAACTAAGGATATTTTGGAGGCAGCTACTTGGAGTTCAGTGCATACTTTCTCTAAGCATTACCACCTTCCTCTCTACTCTAAATCTAGGGCTGGTTTTGCCACAGCTATTTTGCAAGGCATGTTGACAGCTCCTGCTTCCTTATGATTTGCCAGCCTCCCTTACCTCTGCTTTGGGATTCTACCCAATGGTTAGGACTGCAGCAATGTGGAATGAAGAACATAGTACAGTTTTGTACCTACCATAAATGTAGATGTTCGAGGATCCACATTGCTGCAGTCCAATTTACCCTCCCTCCTTCCCTCTTTGTTTAGGGGTGGTGGTGTGAGTTACTATATATCTTATTGTATATATATTGTATATATGTTTGGTGCAGGGCTTTTTGGTGTTTTGGTTTGGGCCTTGTCTTTTTAGGGTCTTCTGACATCTGGGGCAAGAAAAGACTGAGGATATGACGTGGGTCATGCGCATTAGTACCCTGACGTCCTGACGTCAGTCTAATGCGCCTTGACCGACGTCAGCCATATACTTTGGTATTCGGGCCGACTGGACAGCGGACTACCCAATGGTTAGGACTGCAGCAATGTGGATCCTCGAACATCTACATTTATGGTAGGTACAAAACTGTACTTTTTTTGGTTGCTAACTTGATTTCTTCTCCCTGAACACTTTGAACAACTTTTGTCCTACTCTCTTTCAGTTCCCTTGCTGTGCAAACATTTCTGAACTGTGTTCCCCTTCTTCAACAGAGATCACGGCTAGTGGAATCTTCCCTGAGATGTCATGAATGGGACCCAAAAGAAAATAACTGAGAGAGAGACTACCTTCAAGTGTCAAGTTGTAGGTCTTCCACTATGGAAACCTTATGTTAAACGGTCATTAAAACCACTGATTGTTGCGCGCACCACCAGGGAGGGCAGTTGTTTCTCCCTTAGCTCCATATAGATTCCCCCTATCCTTTAATAGTCTTCACAAAAGCTTCTCTACATTGGGCATAGACCGGTCTGCAGTATATTATAAAACGGCTAGCTCTCCATGTCTTAACCTAATAGCTTGCTGCGGTCTTTAACAATGCTACATACAAAGTGACTATGACTGATAGTTCACATTGTCTAGTTTAGCCAACTAGGGAGTTCTGGCACCTACCTTCTATCCCATTGTTTTTGATATTTTTTTATGCATGCTGCAGATAGGTTCTACCTGCTCTGTTCATCCTCTCTTAGCTTTGGCTCACTCCACTCCCCTACTCTTTCCCCAAATTCCACACACCCCCACTTCACCTACATTTATTTTCATCAAGCCACGCCCACAGCTTTCCTACAACCAAACAAGTACTTCCTCTTAATCTCACTACTCTCAATATCCAACCCCTACCTATCCAATAATTATTCACTAATTGGTCCCCCAAACCGCCGCGCTCACTTTATCATCTATCAGATACATTAACATGTTCTAATTCTCATTTTTTTTCTCCTGTTTCAGCAGATAGATTGAACAATAAATGTTGTCTTTTCCTCCTCCTTTAACTTATTTTACTATATACTCACTGTAGTATAACAAAAATGCTACCCTTATGTACTATAATGCTCATATTTTACTAGCTGCTCATCTAACCTCTCATCTGTCCATTTCTTTATCCTCGCATACTATTCCTTTCCCTTACCCACTACAAATAAAACCCACAGGCTTTGTGGTATCACCTGTAATTTACAATACTACATACATTGATCAAGCTGCCTATACTTTACTCCCTCTAAATACTTCATCTCACATTTCCCTTCATAATTGAACTCCTTAACAGTCTGATAAACTTAGCATTTCAACTTGCACTTAATGGCGATATCCACCCAAACCCTGGCCCCATAACTAACCCATCACAACTCTGTAACCCATCAACCATACAGCCTCAAGAGTGTATTTAATATACAGCCAGCACTAAACTCCTGGAATCGGGCAATCTTCATTTAATGTCCAAATTCAAGACAGCAACATAACATAACTGTACACCAACATGTTTGTACTGGTTTCGATAAATCCTTCATCAGCAACCAAACATGATATACAAAATAAAGACAAAAACTAACTTCCTGTCTTGCAACTTATATAAACTTCATATAGGAAGCATGGAGCTCCCTCTAGTGCATCAATAAAATAGTGCACTAGTTCAAAAATACATGAAATGTATAACAAATGAACCCAGTTATCTCAATTATATAAATGAGTATATAAACCCAAATATAACAACAAAAATATAACTATATGAATTGGATGCCTCAAAAGTTATCATTCAAGCCAGGGGAAATTAAAGCCCCTAGTTTGATCCACATTTTCTCTTTATAAGTGAGCTTATGTAAAACATGGGATTGTACATATCTGTCCTTGATGTGATCAATGACCATAAAACAAAAATTGCCTGTAGGGTGTTTAGAAATGTGTTTATATAATGAACTGGACCCCTTTTTGTTTTTAATATCACTAAGATGTTCCCCTATCCCAACATTAAAAGGACAGGAAGCTTGTCCAACATAGAAAGCTCGACAATTGCACTGGGCCAAATAAATCACCCAAGATGTACTGCAATTGGCAAAACATAATGTATCATAAACTTGTGGACAATTTTGTGAAGAAAAAGTCCGACATTTCAACACCCTAGGGCAGTAGGTGCAATGACCACATGGATAACATCCAAAAACAGGGCCTGTAAAAAGATGAGCTTGAGTAATAGAACATGTATCTCTGTAATGAACCTTCTTGCAATGACTAAAAAGAGAGCCCAAAGACCGCCCTTTCCAAAATGAATAATGACACCGGTCCCGTACATATTTCTCTAAGACATTATCCGATTTTAACAGATACCAGTACTTACGGATAATGTTCATGAATCAAACTGTATTCCTCCCATAAGTTGTAACCAATCTAAGCAAATCAGACTTGACATGATCCCGATTTTGATAGAATAACAAATCAGTTCTATCTTGCTGATTTGCAAAACGATTGGCCCTTGTGATGTCACCCCCTACATAACCCCTACTTTTAAACCTGGTGATAATATTCCTCTTGTGATGGTCGTATGTGGAGGAAGTGGAACAAATCCTTCTGACTCGAAGGAATTGGGACTTGGGGATGTTCTTGAAGACTTGCTGGGGGTGGAAACTAGTGGCATGTAATAAGGTATTGAATTGAGGAAATTTTCTAAATATCTCACTCAAGAGTGTTGGTGTCTGTTCTTTTTACCAAAACATCCAAAAACATAACTTCAGATCTAGAAAATGTCATACTCAATCCCCCATATATTGCCATTTAGATACTCAAGGAATTCCTCACTAGCTCTCCACACCATCCAGCAGTCTTCAAGATACCTCCTCCAAATATCCATCTCGTTAATATAGATATTGTGACTTATGTCATAAATTACCTGGTCCTCCACATACACCATAAATAATTCTGCATAAATGGCGGCAAAAGAAGCCCCCATAGCAGTGCCCTGTGACTGCCAAAAACATATGTCCTTAAAAAAGAACACATTGTGAATCGGGACCTGTTCAGTCATGCGTACCAAGTGGGTATTAATGGTGTGGAGAGTTATCTCAACATTATATCTCCCAGAATTCCTATATTTTTGGGGAAATCCAAAAGTGCATAAAAATATAAAAGATCCACCTATGCGACCGTTAGTAGACGGGAGAGATTCTATTACGTCAGCTTGTGCTAAATATG